>NC_139985.1:1735991-1835991 GCF_963993115.1 Abramis brama
TTAAAATAAAATAAAATAAAATAAAATAAAATAAAATAAAATAAAATAAAATAAAATAAAATAAAATAAAATAAAATAAAATAAAATAAAATAAAATAAAATAAAATAAAATAAAATAAAATAAAATAAAATAAAATAAAATAGTTGACTCACTCAAATCTGACAGCGGCATCAGCCAGGAATTTTTTGTCGAACAGCCAGCGGAAGAAAACGTCCAAACTAAGACACAGAAGAACATTTACTACTATGAAATGGTTTCATTCAGTTTAATACTTGGAGGTTTGTGATTTTAACAAGCCTTTATTTTGAAGAGTACCAGTATAAGAGCACTAGTATAAGAGCACTATCTGATGTTAAAGAATTACAGTTCAATCAGTCAAAACAAAGAGAGCTTCTGCAAGAAACGCATCAGCACATCTGAAATATAACGGTTTGGCTGAGAGCCGAGGCGGCTTCCCAAACGAGTCTCCAGACAGACATAAATAAAGATTCAATTATACTAATAAAGATTGTAATAAAGCAGCCAGTTCCACAGGCTCTGCAGAAAAACTGTTAGTGACATCACAAACAGAAGAAAGTGTGTGTACCTGCTGAGACCCAGAGACGGCAGCAGGAGAACCATGAAGATGAGGAACGTGTAACACTTGTGCATGGTGGTCCGGTTCTCCCCCGACCTGAGGAAACGAGGAGGAGGAGATTAATAATAATAATACGTTTTATTAATATAGCGCCTTTCAAGAACCCAAGGACACTTTACATAATATTGACAATCAGGATAATAACATGAACAGGCAGACAGACAGAGATCATATTACGTACAAAAGAAACAAAAGTAAGGCATGCATGGATCTGAAATTTAAAGTATACAATTATTTAACATAGCGTAATGTAAATAAATGAGTCTTGAGATTAGTTTTGAAGGTCTGGAGGGAGGAGAGCTTGTGGGAGAAATGCTGAATGCCCTTCTGTCAACAGTGGAGTTTGAGTTCACTTGATTCTGATGGTCCCTTTAACACATTCTGTCGACTATAAGTAACATTGCACCTGCATGTCTACTAGCTCTCATTAGAGTGTTAGTAGAGTATTAGTAGACTGGTAGGGTTAGGGTTAGAATAAGTTGACGTACTTGCAAAGTTACTTATAGTCAGTATAATGTCTGTTGAAGATCATCACAATAAAGAGTTATCAGATATTAAGCAGACAGTACACTAATACTCTGATGAGAGTTAGCTGACATGTAGTTGCAGAGTTACTTATAGTCAACAGAATGTTCAAAACGGACCATCAAAATAAAGTGTTACCGAAAGTTTAAACTTCAGAGCTTGATCTCAGCGTACGGTATTAATTCTGAAAGGTAACAAGGTGCTAGATCATGACAAGCCTTGAAAACTAGGACAATATTTGAAAGTGAATGCGATAGATAACAGGGAGCCAATGCCACTGCTGTAGGACGGGAGTGATGTAGGGTGACCAGACCTCCCGAAATCTAAGCTGTTGTCCCGAATCCCGAATCCGGAAAATTATACTAAAGCAAAATCTTGAGTTGAGTTATTGTCTGATAAAACATTAAAAACTGTCCGTGGAGGTCGAGTCGTCCTGCAAATGCATGATTTTAATGTTGTTTTTTGTGGCAGACTAAAGACTAATGACAGACTGTTGATCTTTGAATAAAAATATGTTTGGTTCAGGTTTGAAATTCATGATCTTTTATTATAGGCTGTGTAGTCTAATATCATAGAGGCCTACCCTACTAATTATTAGCAGTACTACTAGAAGGTAATTATATATTTCAGTACTGAGTAATATTAATGAACAACATGTGCTTACTATAGGGTTAGGGTAGGATTAGGGTTTGGTTGAGGGTTAATTGCATGTAATTATGTATAATTTACTGTTATTACTATGGTAAGTACATGTAACATATGTAACAAGGACACGGTAAAATAAAGTGCTACCAAAAGTTTCTTTAAATGTACTTGTGCTAAAAATTGCAAAATACATTCTGGATCCATAAATAAGTCATTAAAAGTGTGTTGTGATGACAGAGACTGTGGGATTGTGGGATTGTACCTGGTCCAGTGGGCTTCAAAGAAGCCGGAGTAGTAGACGATGGTGGGCAGCAGAGCGGAGAATGCCCACAGGAGCAGAGTGGGGAAAAACTGGGTGACGATTGGGTTCTGGACACACACACACACACACACATATATATATATGATCACGTGTTTAAGCTTACAAGAGCATTTTTTCATCCATTCCAGAAGACATTTCCCTTTCTGAACTCCTGCTTTTCCATCAGGATCTCAGAATATGCATAAAATATTATAAATTAATGACGGAGTGAATCTGAGTGCATTTCATGACTAACATATGCAGGTCAAATTAAATATTTTAGCAAATATAAATAAAGCCTATTTTAGGATCACTGATTTTGTTGCATTTTACGAATTAAGTGGAGGAAAAAAATATATATACAAGCAAGATGTTTAATATTACTATAGTAATTTACACTAACTAACTAACTAACTAACTAACTAACTAACTAACAAACAAATAAATAAATAAATAAATAAATATGCAAATGCTATTTTCAAACAATACTGAATTAAGTTTAACAATACAACTAAGTTTAAGCTTAAAACAAGGGGGGGGGGGGGGGGGAAATGGTACAAAAATCAACTACATATTTTAATAAATGTTAATAAAATGAATCCATTAATATCTTACATTTAGTTAATTGCAATAATATTTTTATTGATATATTCAGAGAATATATAGTAGATTTTTTGTACCAATTTTTTCCCTTGTTTTAAGTAATATATATATATGTGTGTGTGTGTGTGTGTGTGTGTGTGTGTGTGTGTGTTTTAAATGATGTCTGATATTTTGACTGGAAAACAAGACAAATATATAAAATAAATTGAATATTGATTTATTTTTGTCATTCTGACATGCTCAGTCTCTATATAAGCATCAAAGATGTTCTGACTGATTGTTCTGCAGCATTTTCACTTTCACAATGACTTTACGTCTGGTCATGACGGATCGCAGCCTTACGTTCAGATACTCCACAGGCTTGGTGACGTTGAACTTGTCCATAGTGGAGATGATGATGGCTGGGGTGGTGAGGAAGAAGAGCAGGAGGAAGAGGATGCAGTTGATGATGAAGCAGCGAAGCCACCAGGAGACTCCTCCCAAAGACAGATGCTCCCTGTGAGCCAAACAGAGTTTACTTCAGCCTGTAGTGTACAGCAAAATATTACTCAGCAGGAAGAGTGAAATCTCTTAGCTTGATAAGGTATCGACTGCTCATGGGTAATTCCTGAACATAATGAAGTCAGCAAAGAAACGGCTGACCGATCGAGAGACAGCGGCTGATGGGAACTGAATATCAGCGCATTGCTTACTGTACGGTTCAAGCATAGACTACTGTATAAAAGGCCAACTATGCTTTTAAATGAGTATGTCAAACATTATTATGGCCTGAAGTCTGTTATATTTTTAATATTTTTAATCTTAATTCTGTAAATTTTTCTGGACTCCATTTTAATGGTTTACTTCAATTTTAACCAAAAAAGCCTAATCAATTTAATTCATAAAGATTTACAGTAATAGGGACCTATGAAATTATGTGCTGTCTTTAAATTATTCTGGATTTATGATTTACTAAAAATGTATTATCAAAAACTGTGGTAATCAAAAGGATGGCATAAAACATTAGCAATTTAATTAATTTTTAATATGTTCTAATCTGTTATTAAATTAAATAATTAGTAAATCTGTTAAAAAAAAGAGAGGTTTGCTGTTAAAATAAAAAATTGTGATATTCCTTAAAAAAAGTTTTAATAAGTGTATTATTAATGATTATTGTTATTTTAAGAAATACATTCTACTGTACAACAGTAATATATTTCTGTCACAACTTCTTCAAGCTAAACCAAACTTTTATTTTGACGGGTTTTAGTAAAGGTTTCATATATTGTGATTTGATTACATGTACTTTTGATTTATTCATCTATTCTGTGAATTTCTGTATTTTTCAGTCAATTCCATTTTTATGACTGGATTGTGTGATTCCATCTGCATCTTACGGCCTCCGATATGCATTATGAAACATCAAAGTAGAGTTATTTTGCATTTGTGCAATTCAGTTTAGTGAATAAAGGGTCAAGAATTGGAAGGTCAAGTCAAAGCATTGCATTGTGGGACACACGGTGTGCTCTGGTTGTTACTGCACATTGTCATTAATCTAACAGGCTATTTTCCATGCATGCAGAGAATAAATAAAGGAGACAGAGAAAGAGAGTCAGAGTGTGCAGAGACGTCTGTTCCTCACCAGCGCACGTTTTGGGGGTCGGGAGCATAACTGACGCTCCAGTTATAGACATGAAGATTTTCACTGAACTGAGAGGAACGAAGCTCCTGACGACACTTACATCCCTGACACTGACACGCGTTAAAGTCCTTCAGGATTCTGCAGAAACACACACACACATCAAGAGGAAATCACACACTACATCAACAAATAAGGAGGCAACAGATCCAAACCTCATGTGAGCTGAACACCCAGACAGCATTTTGAGATGGTAGATTTTTCATTAATTAAAATGAAAATTATTGAATTTAAAAATCTAGAAAAAATTGTAAAGTAATCACTTTGAAATTAACAAAATCAGTTCAAATAAATATACTTATAGAGTGCAACAGCAAAATATATATATATATATATATATATATATATATATATATATATATATATATATATATATATATATATATATATATATATATATATATATATATATATATATATAGTTTTTTTTTTAAGTTTATTGCAAAATATGTGCATATATACCAACATTTAAGTATTTTGAGAGTGTAGGGAGATCGACTCGATTACATAATTCGTAGTGCGTCCTGGGAGCTAAAGAGCTCTTTTGGCACAACCAATAACAATATTCGTGCAACATATTTTATTTTTTCAAATTAATTGACAATTTAAATTGCAAAGTATTTTCCAATTTAATATAGTTAGTTTTTTTTTTAAAATATATTTTACACAATATGTTATTTTTATTCATATTGCACCATCAGCTCAGGTGACTAGTGTTATTTGTATGAAAAAGCTGAAACTCACATTGCGGTCATGGTCTCGTTCTGGAAGGTGACGAACGCCATGCCCAGGGGTTTGGTGTTGACTTTCTCTTTCTCCTTCCTGTACTCCTCTTTCAGTTTGGCCTCCAGTTTAGTGTAATAACTCACAGCCTCCTCCTATAAAACCACACAGATTTACGGCACGACTGCATCACCAAACCAGTGCAAACAGCCACACGCCACCAGACACGACCCGAAATAAATCCTGACCTTTATTACTTCCTCTCAGGAGAGCTTTCATTTCCTCGGTACCATTCTCAGACGCAACACAAAAGCTTTTATTCAAGGACACCAAGAGCCTAGTGCCAGTTAATTAAGCCAAGAGAACTAGGACTAGAAGTGTCACTTAAAAATACAAATAAATTAAACACTATTAAAAAATTTACATAAAATATAAATCACTTGAAATAAACGGTCTGATTGGATTCTAATTCTGATTACTATTTTGTTACATTTAACTTTCTAAAAAAAAAAAAAAAATCTAAATTGTAACAGAAAAAATTTAAATTGTATTTTTTGTAAAAAACTTTTTTACATGAAATGTTGACTAATTTATATTATACCAAAGTAGATATTAATTTCGATGATGCATTATTCGAAAGCGGTTTAGTCTATTAAAAATACAGCATTTTACGATAAAATTCAAAATGGCAGACGCCCAAAATGGCCGATATGGGAAAACTGGGTATCATTCAACTCTGTATGCAGTACTGAATTAAAAAAAAGACCAATTTTAGGATTTTAATCCGCAAAACATTCAGAAGTTCTAAGCAAAATAGGCCATTTTTCATATCTTCTGACCAGTAGGTGGCGCTGTGCTGAAGATCTGCATGAGGCATCAGGTCATGCTTGTGATATGCATAGATATCATATATAAACGCTAGATGTCTCGTGCGCGCTGCTGGCCAATGGAGGTCGACGTCCGCACGTGGCGGCCATCTTGCCACAGACAGCTCGCTCACTCGTTTAATGGTGCATGTACTTTTAAATAACCATAACTTGCTCAATTTTCTACCGATTTTCAAACGGTTTGGTTTGTTATAAACGTCAGAGATGTAGTTATGACACTGCATACATACACTGCATACATATGAATAATTATAACATACATGTTCAAGCATTCGGAATTATAGCCACGTTAATAACGTTTGTAAGAAACCAAACCGTTTGTAAATCCGTCAAGATTTCAGCGAGATAAGAGGATTTGTGTGCGTGCTGATCACTCACCTTACATTAAGCCTGCCTGTGACAAGATGGCCGAACGGTGATGCCGGAAGTGACTGCGCCATAAGACATCTAGCGTTTATATATGATATCTATGATGATATGTACCAAGACTCGTCTCAATGCACTCAAGTGTTGCGGAGATAGAGCCTTGCATCCAATTTGGCGTGCTTTTCATCAAATTTGTTTGCGTGCTATTCAAGCTTTTAATAACTTTTTGCCAGCAAGGTCTGAAGAAGATGTGAGACAATTTTGGTGAAAATGTAACAAACAATTTTAATGGTCTTGAATCAAGGAATCAGAGGAAAAATAATTTTTGTTTGTAGCCCTTATGGTTCAAAAGTTACTAGCATAAACGTGAATGAAAATTTGGCCAGTTGGTGGCGCTAGAGGGATGGAGACTCAAAATTCGCTGTGGCAAATGTTCAGACTGTCCTCTATCTGTGTGCCAAATCTCACAACTTTTTACCATAATTCAAGAGTGGAAGAAGAACACTAACTAATAAAATAGGTGACTATGTACTTTTAGTGCTTGGCTCCTAATAATAACAATAATAAGTAATAATTATGGGTAGCAAATGTATTTAGCAGCCATGGGCAGAAAAGACGTAGAAATGGTTTGAACCCTGCTTTGATTGGTCAGTGCTGAATATTTCCTCTGACAACGGCACTTTGTACTCTATATTGACAACACAGAGGCATTGTGGGTAATGCGTTTCTACCTCTTCACAGCCGGTAATGGCACAGCAGCACAAGTGACCGCAGGGCTTCGGGTTGATCATCGTGGGCATGTGTTCCTTAGCCATCAGATCCGTGAAAAACTTCTTACTGCGTTCAGTCTTCTTCCTGCAGGACACACACACACACACACGTTCAGCACAGCGGATCAATGCTCGTCCCCTCAGAGATCACACACTTCAGCCCGTTTAAGAGATCAATAGAAAGTCTCAGAGGTCGTATCATTTCTGAAGTTAAAAATAAAGTGCTTTAGTGAATAATAACTTATCCAAAGCCAAATATGACAGATTCACTAAAGCTTGAGTTTTTACCTCTCCGCGTTCAGAGACATTAGTTTCGCCACGTTGTAACAAACACGTGCTTCCAGTACGACACAGTTCTCGTACGCCTGTCTGAGACACAAATGAAGAAATCAACATCTCACACTCCCAAAATAATAATGATGACATCCGACGATCAGCTAGAACAACTCTAACACCGTTGCTTTGGTCATGAACGTTAAAAGAGAAGTGTATGAATTTCAAAAACATGCAATTTACATATTTTGGAAATGCAAAATAACTTGATTTTCTCAGTTATTTCTCAATTTTCACTGAAAAACAAACAAACACACACACACATAAGCTTTATCAGTTGTTAAAATAAAAAATAAAATAAATAAATAAATAAATAAATAATAATATATATATATATATATATATATATATATATAATTTTTTTTTTTATATTATATATATATATATATATATATATATATATATATATATATATATATATATATATATATATATAGTAAAGAATTGAGTAAATATCAAAAAAAATTCAATTTTAATTTGTTATCACTGAAAAGTTTGGGGACAGTAAGATTATTATTTTTTTTAAATGAAGGACGCATTAAATTGATCAAAAGTGACAGCAAAGACATTTATAATGTTCCAAATGCTTTCTATTTCAAATAAATGCTGTCCTTTAACTTTCAAAGAATCCAGAAATCCTGAATGCATCAGTTTCCACAATAATATGAAACAGCACAACAGTTTTCAACATTGATAATTATCAGAAATCATCATATTAGAATGATTTCTGAAGGATCATGTGATCCAGTAATGATGCTGAAAATTCAGCTTTGATCACAGGAATACATTACATTTTAACATATTCATAGTATATCATAGTATATCAAATAAATTATTAAAAATAAATCTAAAAAATATATCTATTTTTAATCAAATAAATGTAGCCTCGGTGAGCATAAGAGACTTCATTCAAAAACATAAAAATATTACAGACCCCAAATTTATAGACACATCTGCATCCTTTAAACTGGGATACAAAACAGTATTTTAACATTTAAAATGGCATATTTCACTAAATATCTCAATATCTCTATACATTTCTATTATTCATCACTATAGTAATGACAGACAATTCCATCCTGTGAGGTTTTTCATTGATTTCTTGCTGGAGGAAACAGCAGCTCTCAGGTAAAATGACATTAGACACTCGAGTCTATTCATAGTTGGTCCCCAGCGCCTCATCACACTCATTTTTGGCAGGAACATCCTCGGCTGATCGGTCGCATGACTCGAATTTAAAACACACATTTAGACCATTACGGCAGATGCTTGCAGTCTCGTGGCATACGAGGAGGACGTTCACATACCTGACATACACACACACACGTGATTTTAATATTTTACATGAGACATGATTTACAGCGGCCAGCTCTTCCAGTGACCCACTTAAAATGTAAATGCGGAGGGATGCATAAAGCATGAAGAAGAGGGGAAAAAAGAGACGTCTTACTCAAAGTGCTGTTTTATATGGCTTTCTTCTGCATATTTAGAAATGCCGTTGATAAATAAAGTGCGTTTCACCTGAGAAAGAAGAGAAAAAAAAGACGTTATTTAGGATATTTGCTTTATTTACACACACACACACACACACTGATGCTGGAGGACGTTGCAGTGCAGATTGAGGTTAAGCTCAGAAATGTAGGTCAGCTCTACAGACAGACTTCATGAATATTTCATACGCATTACAGCTGCGTTCGTCACAAGAGCCTCGAGAGCCTTGCTTTCACATTATGAATCTTCTTCTGTTATTTAACAACAGCTGTTTATTGTCACTTGATGAATCTGATCGGGTTCACGTACCAGATCGTCTTCTTTGTAGTGCATCTTGGACGTGTGGCGCCTCATGCTGTAGACGGTGAGGAGCAGGTACATGAAGGCAAACGACGTGTGCAGCCATAAGAGGTTATTCCTGAAGCACAGAGAGGAAAACACACGCCCACTTTACCCAGAATCCTTCAATTAAAGCATACAGGGAGGTTTTCAATGTGTGTGCAATGGATAAAATGTCTCACTTGGAGTCCAAGTTGGCGATTGTTGTACGTCCAAAGCTGTATGCGTTGTTGTCTGAGGAAAAACAACAACAATAATAAATTAATTTGTGCTTTTGAAAGCTATCAAAGAGGTCATATTTAGGGAACGCTGTCAGAATGTGCTGAACGCGGCCACATTATGGCCTTTTTCAAATAAAATGATTAATGCATAAAAAGTTAAATAATAAATTAGTAAAAAAATAATATTTAAATCGATAAATGTATAAAAAAGTAAATAAAATATGAAATAATTATGAAAAATAGATTAAAAAATAATAATGATAAATTAAACAATTATAAAAGCAAATATATTAAAAATTAATTAAATTAAATGTAAAAAAAACAAACAAAAAAAGTTTAAAAAAAACAATAAAATATAAAAATAAAATAAAATCGTTCAAAAGCACAAAGTCCCTCGAGCGTGAGTTCTTCTCTATATCAGTGTCAGTGTTTCTGAACTCCTGAAACGCCTCCATTGTAGTCTTGAGTTTCTTCCGGGAACGAACACGTCACAATATTCCTCATTATAATAATTAATACGCAGAATAAAGGGGCGGGGCCTGGTTGAGTTAGTCAGTAGTGTGTTGAAACTGGCGGTTATGGTTATGCTCACACTTCAATCCTTCCTTCTATCTCAGGCCTGAAACACACGTGTTGAAGAAATTCAAAACTCAAGCCGAGAAAGTGAACATTTTCTATCGCTACCTTTCTCTTGCTGGCTTAAATGGAGCTAAACTGTGATTGGTCGCTTTAGATGTCACTCAGAGCTCTGTTTCTGACTGAGCTCTCGGTCCTCTTTGACTCTGTTCACAATGTTCACGTCTCGAAGGACTCGTGCAAAGCGCCCTCTCATCGATTTGACCCGTTTCCCTTCGTTTTTCTGCCTTCCGCTGCTCTCTCCGTCCCTGTAACAGGCGACCAATTACCCGGCGAGCAGACAGAAGTTCAATCTCATTACTCAAGCGGAGCGCCGTGGATTAACCCTCTCAGATAATAATCTATCAGAGGGCAGAGAGACGGGACACGACCAGCGCTAATGCTAGCACAGCGTCCGTGTAATGATGGAGAGTCCTGAGCTCACACGTATAACTGGAGGAAAACGGAGGTCGTAGATCTTGCTCTTGGTTTTTATACTGAAACTTACGGCCAATAATCAACAGATCCAGGTTTCGTACAGACACTGTAAAATCAAATTCCAGGACTTTAAGCACTTATTTTTTTTTTTTTAAGGACTACAATCAGAGATCTCATTTATCAAACAATATCTTTAATATTTTTCAAATTCTAAAAAAGATAAACAAACAAAAATAAACCAATTAAACAAAATGGTACCAATAAAGTGCAGCACATGCAATAACTGCGGCAACTTTAACCACTGAAAGGATACTATGACAAAGATATCGCTTTCCTTATTCAAACTGATTTTTTCTCCCATTAATGTATGATTGACTTGAAGAATGAAAGATGTATCATATACTTGGATATTTATATGAGCAATATCATACTCATAGCCATGCGAAATTGCTCTATATCTATATCAGACGGGTTGCAGCGTTAATTTTGTGTGAAAATATTGTTTTATCAATAAAATTAAACACTAATTTGACATATTTTGTCTTACACCAATTCAAGCACTTTAAGTACCTTTTCAGAAACATGTCTGTTCTCAAGGTCTTCCAGGACGTTTTTCCACACGTCAAATTCAAGAACTTCAAGCACTTTAAAGCGGTGGTATAATGCCCCTTTCACAAGATGTAAAATAAGTCTCTGATGTCCCCAGAGTGTGTGTGTGAAGTTTTAGCTCAAAATACCCCACAGATATTTTTTTACAGCATGTTAAAGTTGTCACTTTTTGAGGGTGAGCAAAAACGCGTCGTGATGATCTATAATCGCTCGTGTGGGAATTGTTGTAAGATGCGTACAGAGTGACATGCTATTGCATTTGTGTTGCGTTGCTTGTGAAGAGACGGGGTAAATGGACAACTTTAAAAGACGACTTTCTCAATGTTTTCCCAAATATTGTCCTATCACAACAAACCATACGTCAATGGAAATCTTATTTATTCAGCTTTCAGATGACGTATAAATCTCAATTTCAATAAATTTACCCATGTGACTGGTTTTGTCATGCAGGGTCACAAATGTGCTCGACTACAACAACTCTTCCTCTTCTCAACATGGACTGTGTGTTCAGGGGGCGGGGTTTATGTAAATTCTAGGGTTGGTGATGTCACTAACCCGGGAGGAATGTGGTGTAGTCTCTACCAGCCGTTTGTTGTAGTCCTTAAAAAGCGATTTCTTTAAAATCTCCCTTTGCTTTGAACTTTGAGCGTTGTAACTTTGCAGATGTTGTTTATGCTCAAACAGCAACATTACACACTAACTAAAGTTAGAAAAGCCAAATCATAATCAACCAGCCCTTTAAGCGCCTGTACGAACCCTGCGGTTCTCGGCGGACTCACCCAGTAGGTTGCCTGAGAAGTTGACGGGCAGAACGATGCCCACCGACAGAACGCCCACCACCACCAGCAGACCGATGATGTGCCGCTGGAACGACAGGTAGTGGACGGCATCTTCTCCACACTTCTCCCGGATCTCCTCGTCCCTGAGGGGAAAGAGACTCACGTTAGCTGACCCTCATACTTCATGATGTAGAGAATACATGCAGTGTTCAGAGAGTGCTTGATTACAGAGAATGAACTGCAGACTATAATGACTATACAGGATGGAGATATTGAGCATTGTGTTTGAAGTATGGGATAGGAAGTAGAGAGCATGAACTATAGAGTATGGGATAAATAGTATGGATTATACAGAATATATGGTATGATGCAGTGTTTCCCAAACTGAGGAAACTCCAGGAGATTCACGATAAATAAATAAATAAATAAATAAATAAATAAATAAATGGTTACACTTTATTTTAAGGTGTCATTGTTACAGTTTAATTATGTATTTAAGTACGGAGCAATAATAATTAACTAAATGTACATACTATAGGTTTAGGGTGAGCTTAAGGTTAGTTGCATGTAATTATGCATAATTTATAGTTATTACTAGAGGACACTGTAAAATAAAGTGTTACCAAATAAATTAATTTTAAATGAAAGCAAATAAATAAAGCAAAATAAAACACTATTCCGTAAAATAATAAAAATGCACAATTCACATAAATTCATTTAAAATGAAATAATCAAGATAAAATAAACGTATAAAAAAAAAAATCATAAAAATGTACACTTAAAATAAATAAAAAACTTACTAAAAATGAATGATTAAAATGTAGTTAATTTTTAAATTCATACAATTTTTTAAATGTACAATTAAAATATATATTTAATATACATTATAAATATTTTTTTTAAATATATACATTAAAAATAATGATGTAAATAATAAAATCATAAAAAGGTACACTTAAATAACACTTATTAAATAAATTAATGATTAGTGCAATTAAAAAATGCAAAATTCAAATAAAGAATTTAAAAAAAAGTATTAAAATGTATTAATTAAATCATAAAAATGTACACTTAAAATAAATATTTTTTTAAATAAATCCAATTTTTTTTTTAAAGAATGAATAACACCATTATGTAAAAGAAGTAAAATAATTGTAAAAAGAAACAAAAAAATGAAATCTTTTACTTGTTAACCTGCATTCATGTGAACATTAACCGTCATCACAGAACCGTGAACGTGGTATGAAATTATTGAAATACATTTTCTTGAAGTCCCCCTGAGATTTGAAGGTAATATTTTCGGGTTTGTTTGAGAAACTCTCTTATATAGCGCTATAGTCTAGCACTGCGTTTCTGCTGTGTGTTGATATTAACAACCTCACGTTAGAGCCAAAGAGCCACTTACTTTATTCTGAATATGGCAGTCAACCAGGAACAGAAGCCCTGCAATAAAAGCACATCAAACTATGAATGACTGTCCAAACGATGTACTGTCACACACACACACACACACACTGCTCAGTCTCTCTCTCACAAACGCATAATACGGTACACACAACAATAAACAGACTATTACTGCATATATCAATACAAGATCTTCAACACATCCGGCCAGGCCCGTCAAAGCCTCGGCGGGTCAGTCGGTGAGTGTGTGAGAGTGTGTGAGAAAGTGCGAGAGTGTGTGAGAGAGTGCGTGTGTGTGTGTGAGAGAGTGTGAGTGTGTGAGAGTGTGTGAGAGAGAGTGAGAGAGTGTGAGAGTGTGTGAGAGTGTGAGGGTGTGTAAGTGTGTGAGAGTGTGAGTGAGTGTGAGAGTGTGTGTGAGAGTGCGAGAGAGTGCATGAGAGCATGAGAGGGTGTGTGTGAGGGTGTGTGAGAGAGTGTGTGAGAGAGTGTGTGAGAGAGTGTGTGAGAGAGAGTGTGTGAGAGAGTGTGTGAGAGAGTGTGTGAGAGAGTGTGTGAGAGAGTGTGTGAGAGAGTGTGTGAGAGAGTGTGTGAGAGAGTGTGTGAGTGCGAGAGTGTGAGTGCGAGAGTGCGAGAGAGTGTATGAGAGCATAAGAGGGTGTGTGTGAGAGGGTGTGAGGGTGTGTGAGAGTGTGATAGAGAGTATGTGTGAGAGTGTGAGAGAGTGTGCGTGAGAATGTGTGAGGGTGAGTGAGAGCGCGTGAGTGAGTGTGTGTGTGAGTGCGTGAGAGAGTGAGAGAGAGTGAGTGTGTGTGAGTGAGTGTGTGAGAGAGTGTGTGAGAGTGCGAGAGTGTGTGAGAGTGCGAGAGAGTGCATGAAAGCATAAGAGGGTGTATGTGAGAGGGTGTGAGGGTGTGTGAGAGTGTGATAGAGAGTATGTGTGTGAGTGCGAGAGAGTGTGTGAAAGTGCGTGAGTGTGTGAGAGTGCATGAGAGTGCGTGTGAGTGTGTGTGTGAGTGCGTGAGAGAGTGAGAGAGAGTGTGTGAGTGTGTGAGTGCGCGAGTGCGCGAGAGTGTGTGAGTGTGTGAGTGCGCGAGTGCGCGAGAGTGTGTGAGTGCGTGAGAGAGTGAGAGAGCGTGTGAGTGCGTGTGAGTGCGCGAGAGTGTGTGTGAGTGCGTGAGAGAGTGTGTGAGGGTGCGTCAGAGTGCGTGAGAGTGTGTGAGGGTGCGTGAGAGTGTGTGTGAGTGTGTGTGTGTGTGTGAGTGCGAGAGAGTGTGTTTGAGTGCGTGAGAGAGAGTGTGTGAGAGTGTGTGAGGGTGCGTCAGAGTGCGTGAGAGTGTGTGAGGGTGCGTGAGAGTGTGTGAGTGTGTGTGTGTGTGTGTGAGTGCGAGAGAGTGTGTTTGAGTGCGTGAGAGAGAGTGTGTGAGAGTGTGTGAGTGCGTGTGAGAGTGCACGAGAGTGTGTGTGAGTGCGTGAGAGAGTGTGTGAGTGCGTGTGAGTGCGCGAGAGTGTATGTGAGTGTGTGTGAGTGAGTGAGAGAGTGTGTGAGGGTGCGTCAGAGTGCGTGAGAGTGTGTGAGGGTGCGTGAGTGTGTGAGGGTGCGTGAGAGTGTGTGTGAGTGTGTGTGTGTGAGTGCGAGAGAGTGTGTGAGGGTGCGTGAGAGTGTGAGTGTGTGAGGGTGCGTGAGAGTGTGTGTGAGTGTGTGTGTGTGAGTGCGAGAGAGTGTGTGAGGGTGCGTGAGAGTGTGAGTGTGTGAGGGTGCGTGTGATAGAGTGTGTGAGAGTGCGTGAGAGTGTGTGTGTGAGTGTGTGAGGGTGATTTCTCTGCAGGATTATAGGTGAATGCAGGTGAAGACACACAGGAGATGCTGAAGTCCTGCACTGATCTCTTAAGAGGCTGGAAAACAGGCTTAAAGTGGCGTCCCACCGGCTGACTCCGGTGGGTGATGAGGTCACCTGATGAAAACGCGTCAATCACGGATTAACAGTGGAAGACCACTAAGTAGGGATGCACCGACGACTAAGCCAATAATCTGTATCGGACGATAAAAGATATCGTTATATGTGACCCTGGACCACAAAACCAGTCACATGGGTCAATTTTATGAAATTGAGATTTAAACATCATCTGAAAGCTGAATAAATAAGCTTTCCATTGATGGTTTGTTAGGATAGGACAATATTTGGTCGAGATACAACTATTGTAAATCTGGAATCTGAGGGTGCAAAAAAATCAAAACATTGAGAAAATCTCCTTTAAAGTTGTTCATTTATGTTCACGATTGTGCAGCATTCACTCACAGAAATACATGTTTTATATATTTACGGTAGGAAATTTACTAAATATCTTCATGGAACATGATCTTTACTGAATATCCTCATGATTTTTGGCATAAAAGAAAAATCGATAATTTTGACCCATACAATGTATTGTTTATTGCCACAGATATACCCGTGCGACTCGAGACTGGTGACGTGATCCAGGGATGGTCTTCATAGGTGGTTTCCTATGATTCATAGTGCCTTAAAAGGCCAAGCGTACACTCATTTCTTCTCAGTTTTTCCTCTCAATCAGTTTCACTTTGAGGGGTTTATTTTCGAGGTTTGCTCGAGTCAGTTTCTCTCCTGAAGGCTTCTGGGGACTTTCAAGGACGGCGTCCCGAACGAGTGCAGAAACGCTGGTTCATCATGACTGTGATTTAAACAGAAATGAAGGAGGGAGGAAGTTTTGCCCTCTGTGAAGGCCGCTTGGTTCTTTCCGAGCGTATATTACGTTGACGTGAGGTCAGTGTTGCATGGAAAAATCAATGATGTCCACGGGGAGCGAGAGGGGCTGGGAGACGCGCTGTGGGAAACGGGTGATAAAGACATCCAGTTGCATCCAAAGTCAAATTGCCTACAAATCGCCTTCATGGTTTTTTTTTTTTTTGGCAGTGTCCCGTTTAATTTGGCTTTGCTTCCAGATGAAGCGCAAAAAATGCAACCCGGCTTTCAAACATTGTGCAAAACTAGACAAAAAAAGCACACAACCAGTCAGGAAGAATTTTTAAATGTTTTGAAAGAAGTCTCTTCCTCTCAAGGCTGCATTTATTTGATCAAAATTACAGTAAAAACTGTAATATTGTGAAATATTATTTTAATTTAAAATAGCAGTTTTCTATGTGAATATATTTTAAAATGTAATTTATTCCTGTGATCAAAGCTGAATTTTCAGCATCATTACTCCAGTCTTCAGTGTCACATGATCCTTCAGAAATCATTCTAATATGATGATTTGATGCTCAAGAAACATTTATGATTATTATCAATGTTGAAAACGATTATTTGAAGAAAATAAACAGCATTTATTTGAAATAGAAATATTATGTAACTTGCTAAATGTCTTTACTGTCACTTTTGATCAATTTAATGTGTCCTTCTTGAATAAAAGTATTAATTTCTTACAAAAGAAAAACACTTAGACCTCATGAATGCAGGAAGAAAAAACACTTTCACATTAAGTTTGAAGACAAAACCATCCACACTCACACACACACACACACACAGATTACTGCCAACCCTGAATTATTTAACAGTCACAGACTCTTACGCCGATCATCACACACAGTCATGTGACCTGCGACAGGGGGCGGGGCCAGAGGGAGTGATTGACAGGTGTCTTACGTTATCTCGCTGTTCGAAATCCACCGAGCTGGAGACAGAGGTGAGACGTTCGTAACGGTCCGGCGTTTCAGAATGTAGAGCTGAAGCCACACTACACACACACACACACACACACACACACACACACACACACAGAGAAAGACAGAAAGCAGAAGGAAAAAGAGAAAGAATAAAGTGAGAAACATGTCAGAAATCAGGTCTTCTGAAGGGTTAAACTGGATGTTTTGGGTTATGTTGAAGGTCTGAAATGAAGCGATCGGACAGTCAGAACGTCTGAACATTCAGGTCCACACAGGCAAATATAGGTCAGTCTCATCTCAGGGTTGATGGGATATTAAGTATTGAAGAACTGAGAATGCATCTGTAAAGCACATTTCCCTCCGTACGCTGAAAGATATTAAACCACAGGTCAGATGAAGACTAATCTACTCCCAAAACACACCGCAGAACAAATACAGATCTAAACAATCCTGACAGGAACATGTGTGTGGTCTTTCCAGCCTCATAAAAACTCAATTTTTGAGTGTTTGGCAGCTAAAAAAACATCCGGATCTGAACCGAGGGATCTGTGAACCTCACTTCCATTAACCTGAGAACTGAACTATGACAAAATATCATTCACACAGCTCTATATACTGTATAAAGACACACAGTACACTCACGTAATGCGATATACACTAGCAAATCTCAACTGTCTGATTGTTTATATCGTTGTCACAAATGAAAACTATGTTAATCACAGCTTTAATATGCTAACTGTACTTGACGAAGACATGTTCTCTGATGTTACTGTTAAACCAGCAGGTTTACAGAGCCGGATCCTCTTTTTCTTTGTCCGAACACAGCACAGTTCGTGAAAAAAAAAAAGGATATTGCCACATGACTTTATTAATGTGGTTCCTCTGTGATAGACTCATTAGACTAACCGCAGAAAATGGATCTGTGCGTGAGGGACACAGGGAACTTTCTCTCGCCGGCATATCCGAAACAAGTGCGTCTCAAATCAACAGAGGTTTAAAAAGGTAACCCAGCCAGAATTAACATTTTAAAAATGAATTGAGCGTTTCCGGACCTTAGCATTGAGAAACGGCGTTTTCGTAATACACTGAACTCAATCTCCAAGATCTATTTCAACACTTGTTTTCTTTTATCATAACCTGTCTATCAATAAGACAGCAGTGTTTGTGTGGCAAAAACCTGAAAACTGCTGATGCCATAAATGGACTAGAAACGCTATGATTCATATTCTATACAAAAGGAATAGTTCACCCCCAAAAAATGTAATTGTTCAAATTAAGCATTTTTATTCACTCTTATGTTATTCCAAACCAAACCCATATGACTATGTTTCTTCTGTGCTGCACAAAAGCAGATGTTTAGCAGAATGTTCATATCAATTTCCACAAAAAAAGTCCTTTAGCTTCTGTCTTATATTCCAAGTCTGGACTACTTCAATGGTGCTTTTATGGCATTTTTTGTTCTTTTGAAAAAAAAAAAATGAAAAAAAAAAGAAAAACAAATTAAAATTATATATATATATAATTTTTTTCTCTTTTTTTATATATTATATTATATATATATAGCTGCAACTTAAAATAAAAAACATAATCAGTTGTTGGATGACAAGTAGTCGCCCATTGTAATAAATTAAATGCAATAAAGTAAAAAACAAAGTAAAATAAAATAAAACAAAATAATAAAATAAAAATAAAATAATTTAAAGCTACAACTTAATAATAATAATAATAATAATAATAATAATAATAATCAGTTGTTGGATGACAAGTAGTCAGCCATTGTAATAAAAAATAAACTAAAGTAAAATAAAATAAAACAAATAAAATCATTTAAAGCTACAACATCAGTTGTTGGATGACAAGTAGTCACCAACTGTGAAAAATAAACTAAAGAAGTAAAGTAAATTTACTTTAAAAGACTCATCCCTAGTTTGGAATATCATGAGAGTGATTAAAACTGTAAGAGTTAGCTCTGTGTGGGTGTGCAGGGAGGTTTGAGGAGGTCACATCCACCTACGATCACCACTTTTGAAGAAAAGCTCTACATGAGAAGATATACTTGACTGGCCACATTCACAAGGGCGGGAAGACTCACAATACTGAGGGGTCTTGTTTGGATCCACTCTTTGGGGTCACAACGGGTCAGAGAGACACGCTAGAGCTCTATTACCTGCGTACGGGCTCATAGTTATTCCGTTCCTTTCTCGTACTGTAGTCACATAACAGACGTCACAAAGAGAGACACGAAGGACAGGCGGTTATTGACACTCATGTGTTAGAGGCCTTTGGAAAGCAAATTCACATGAGTGAGTCAAACACCACACACAAACACACACACACACACCAGAGGAAAATTAGTATGTGGTGTGCAATCAGAGAAAACACTCAGGACAGCAACCGAACACACACACACACACGCATCTCTAAAGCGACATGTGTCACCCGTGGTGTATTAGAAAAGGTCAAAGGTGAGGAACCTCCATTATAACAAACCATGACACACACACACACACACACACACTAGTTGTGAGCAGTTAGTTCACCAGTGAGCAGAATAAAGCATAGGAACAATAACTGAACATACTACTCCCGCTCCTCCAGACCGTTGAATCTTCTCTTCTGTCTTGGGAAGGAAAGAAAAGAGGAAGGGAAAAAAAATAAACTTGAACTCATTCAAATCAAACAATCTCTGAAGACTGCAGCTGTCAGACCTTTAGCTGTGGAAACAGAGCGATGTCAGGTGATAGAGACGCATGATATATCTGAGAACATATCAGCATCTCGCAATATATTTTAAAGATGACTGATGTGGAAGTAAAATATAAAATAAAGTACCAATGCCAAAATGTTGTGCACATGCTCGACATTTCTGTGAACTTTATAGGATATAGGATTTTCATTAAATGCCCACAACTGGCTACATTACAGCTGTGCATTCACTTCAGCTCTCAAGTGTTTACATGTGAATCTGTTCACTATGAACCGTAGAGTCACGAGAGCGTAAACTGGAGCCTCGTCGTGTTTAATGTACAGTCCACGTGAGAAACACAGAATCAGCAATCTGACGGGTCTTTACTCTGGAGTGTGTCGCTGTAAATACAGACGGACGCTGTGTGCAGTCAGCAGGTCCACAAACACTTCAATCTAAAAACACCGTCAATATGCAAAAGTCACTGTGGTTTTTAAATTGCCTTTGGCCATAAATGATGTAAATTAGAGATTGAGTGAGAGGATGGACAAAATGTACGCTGTGGAAGAGTAAGAGGGAAGCCGGAGATGCAAAATGTCTAATAATCAACTGTGAGACTCTAAAAGGAAGGTCAATGCTATTTCCTCTGCCCACTCTATTACAGGAAGAAGCAAGGCATCATGGGAGCACAATCAATTAGGCTTTTAACAAGAAAACAATCATTACAACAGCCTTCAAACCCTTCGGAATATTAATGTATTTAATGGTACTTTCTGGTAACCAGATTAAACTGCAGGTTTTACAAGCTTTAAATTAAATATGTGGTAATTATGTAACCAAGTTTTAAAAAAAGACAATCAATTTCCAGTAACAATAATAAGACGCTAATAATACATGATCGATTCAATGGAAAATGATACGAGGGAATATTTCTGGCTCCATTCTGCACCAGCGAGGGAAGAAAAAAAGCAAAGAAAAGTGGAAAGAAGGAAGAGCAGAGTGAAAATAGAAACCCACAGCAGTGATGTGCACTGACAGCAGCAGAAATACAGCAAATCTGCTGCTATGAAACACACTGTGTTATGAAGCAGATGGTGTGTGTGTGAGCAGCCTTTAATTCACTTCCTCACCCTGCCAAGGACATGTTTCTTAAAAAGTTTTTGGGTGCATTATATTCAAGCTGTGAGGAAGACACAGATGGAGGAAGACCGTCTGTGAGGCAGAACCTGAATAATAAGGGTAGCATCATGAAGAGACACTCCAGAAAGAAGATAATTTAGGGGATTTTTATTAATAAATCCATCCTGCACTCACAAGCCAAATAAATATTTGGCCATAGCCTATTTCTACTAATGAACGTAACTTCCGAACGCGATGCTCAAACTCAATGAAGCTTGGTACATATGAACATCAGGACAATTTGAGGACACGCACCAATTTTCATCCAATTCCGTCAATGGAGGCGCTATAACTAGGAAATCATGTTGAATCTTCAACTTTAATCAAGAAGTCCAGCTGTTGGACGACAATTGTTCTGTTGTCATTTTCTCTAGTTTTGCCAACTATTTAGACTCGGATGAAGGCTAACGTTGGCTGTAATTGGAGATTGCCTTTTGTAACGCTGTGTTTGTCATTGATTTGGCTATAATGAAAAGAGCAGTGGGCTTGGGTCCATATCTCATCCCATGAGACACCAAGACTTTTTTTAAATCAGTAACCAGGGGTGGTCTTCTCCGTTTGACTCAGATGTGCTCCTAAGACCCGTGGTTAACAGAAAGTGAGGCTGAATCTGCTCTTCACAGTCAGTAATTCTACTTAAACACTAGGTTCTCGTCCACTATTGGCCACTTCTGGAGATACTCTGAGAGAGGATTTTATTGATTGGATGAGATCATGTCCATTGCTGGTCATTTCAGTTGAAACAGGGATTCTGAAATGGGCAAAACCCCTTCATCCGCGGCTGCTAAATCCCTATAATTTTCCAGGCTGTGTACATGGGATTCAGATGATGCAAGGATGAAATGCTCTCTTTTTCTTGCACTTTTCCAGGAAATGCACAAGCATACATGTTCTTTTACACCACACACAGAGAATATACAGGCGAATTGAAGAATTCACACAATACACATCTGAGAAATCATTCAATTTGACATCCAAATAACACCCATCAATCAAACAAGTTTGACAATGACATGTCCTTACCTGTCAGCATCCGTCACCAGGGCCAGACGGCCGTAATCCCACGCCACTTTCCGCAAAATGGAGAAGACAAAAAGAAGAACCTGAGATGGAGAGAGAAGCAAATGATCAGCCAAACTACGAGTAAGAGAGAAGTCAAAATGAATCAATATTGTGACATGAAATTTTCAATACTGTAATATAAAAATCCACACTGAAAAAAAAGCAGTTTAGAGCTTTCAATCTTGTTTATATTGACCTGAGAAGAGAAGCAGAGCTACAGCTTGCAGTTTACATTGATGTGTAGCTCGCAGCTGAAGTCATCAGCAGAAATGTAGGTTAAGAGCGCAGCCATGGCGCGTCGAGTTAGTCGAGCTGACAGAGTTGGTGGGTAAAACAACTGTTGTTGTGTAGCTCTTGTCTGCTCGTGTACGTTTAAAATGCAAGGTCAAGTGATTATGTGAATGTAACTCTGACCAGACAACCAGAAAAGCAGGTCAATCCATTGAACTTGCCAATCCATGGAAAGTTCAGCATTCTGAAATTGGTATTCATACCGACTACTGTGATTTTGAGGTGAAAGTGAAGTGAAAAAAGTACTGGAATTGAACCGGAATTGAAACTGAAAGTGTTCAAGTACTGGAATTGAACCAGCAACCTTTGGGTTACCAATCGGACTCACTAACCATTAGGCATGACAACACTATTTCAATTGTTATGAAAATGTCACAATGCTAAATATCTTAAAGGTCCTTAAAAAAGGCTTTATTTTCTAAAGGCAAAATATATTTTTTTATTGCCATCTTTTGATTTTTTTTTGGAGTAAAATGTGATAAATAGGGGTTGCACTACTACTGATTTCTTCTAATCGGTTACTTATCAAAACAATACCCGAGTTACTCGACGACTTGTGGTTTATGTTACCATTTCAAAAGAAAAAAAGTTAATGTCAACAAGTGTTTATTAACTGACAGCCCAATGAATGCAACAACTGTGTCTCTTACACGTACCGTAAAAACATTAAAATAATGGACCTTAACTTTGACGTCAATCAATATGTGCATAAATATATATTAATAAAATTCATTTTAATAGTTAGCCAAGGGTTCTTATACAAAATTAGCCTCTTCATATTACATTTTACAAGTCTTCAACAGTAAAAACAATGGATCTGTCCTCACATCATTTAGATCTTAACTCAACCAGTTCAAAATAGTTTATAATAAAAAAAAAAAAATTATTGTCCTCCTGCCACATACTCTCTTTGGTTGTAGTCATGGCTCGCTGGATTGCGATAAGAAAAACAAGCCTGTCGTTATGGTTATTGAGCGTTTGAATACTCAATGTCTTCTGAAAGCGTTGACAAGTGTTTAAAGTAGTCGACTGTTGGGAAATTCAGCCCTACTGGGAAATTCTCTTGACAGGTTTGTGCGATTCATCCAAAAATCAACTTGAAAAACACCATTAGTGGATAATATACTGAGATTCCACTATTCATTTAATGTTTAATGATGTTTAAACCTTTTAATTCACTAATTTGGTGTGTTTAGGACAGATATTTTGCAACTAATATTAAAATATTGTCTTATTCTACAGGCAGAGCTCAGAGACATCAAGATGTACATTTTTCCATGCAGTCACTCACCAGGAAGCACATAAAGTCGAGCGCGAGGACCGTGGGAACGCCTCCGAAGGGAAGCCCCTGCAGAACAGTGCTGCGGATCCGGGCCGAGAAGCAGAAGTCTTTGGAAGAGTTGCTGTAACAGTTGGTCTGACCCGTACAGGCCAGGTTCCCAAAAATCCCCATCGTCACGATCAGATGTTTCACTACAATCACTGCAACATCCTGATGAAGAACCTGAGGACAAGAAAAGCCAGACAAGATCAATTTACACTCATAATAACTACACAAAGACCAAACATTTAGAGTTAGGTATGACTAGGAAAATTTTTTTTTTTTTATTTTGACAGCGCTGAGAACGCCAGCACCTGAGCGCATGTTTTTAAACTTTTTTTGTGTGCGAAAAATGCTATAATAGGATTATAGCTAATAAGCAGCAATGATTACAGAATTAAAGTTGCTAAAGCCTAAATCTGTTTAATTTATGGATTTATTTTCTTAATCAAGTTTTTCTAAATTTTACAATGAATTATTTCTAATTTAGTAAATATCTAAAAAGCGCTACATCAGTAAAGTATAACAAACATGCAACAACAGTAAATATATACAAGTTAATAAAAGAATACCTTAAATAAATAAGTCTTAAACTTCTTATAACATTCCAGAGTTGAAGCATTTCTAATTGTGATGGGAAGAGCATGTTATGCTTGTTATTTAATTAAGTGTACACACACATATACATACATTTTATATTATATATATATATATATATATATATATATATATATATATATATATATATATATATATATATATACCCTGTGTATTAGCCCCTCTGCTCGATATCGGTACGAAACATCGAAACATTGGTATTGGCCAAAAAGAAGAAAGAAAAAAACAATATTGTTCGACTACCACTACTACTACTAATTATTATTATTATAAAATATATATATTTTTTAAATTATCATTATTGTGCAAAAACTGTGAGAACCGTGTTCAAATGACAATAAAATGGTTTCTTTCTCCAACATTTTCCTCAGTATTTACAGTGTTCAAGTCTGTCATCATCGTCCTCCCATCAGCACTGAGACAGTAAGCGGATATTAAAGCCTCATACTGGAGTTTATATAATAGTGTTCTGACGTAATGGAACACTAGACACCCGTTTGAAGAGCATCCAACTGCTCTCCTCCGTCTGAATCATCCCACTCATCCCAGCGCTCCCCTGCTCTCACACACTCATCCCAGCACTCCCAGCATTACCTGATCTCACACACTCATCCCAGCACTCCCCTGCTCTCACACACTCATCCCAGCGCTCACAGTCATCCCAGCACTCCCAGCACCACCTGATCTCACACACTCATCCCAGCACTCCCCTGCTCTCACACACTCATCCCAGCGCTCACAGTCATCCCAGCACTCCCAGCACCACCTGATCTCACACACTCATCCCAGCTCTCACACACTCATCCCAGCGTTCCCAGCGCTCACACACTCATCCCAGCGTCACCTGCTCTCACGCACTGACAAACACCTTGGCAGGAGCCATGGGAAATCTCTACAGCCCACACAGATCCACAGCACTACAACAGGACGATCATCTCAGCTACATCTAAAACTGACTTGTGTAAGCACAGGGGAGTCGAGTGTTCGTGGCGTACCGGTGACAGACGTTTGTGTGGGGTGTGTGGGAGCTTTCTGACTGAAAGGAGATGGCTGGCTGGCATCATTTACACGGTATTAGCATCAATGAACACTTTTTAGGAAGAACTTTTCCGCTGGAATTGTAGCATCAAAATGTTTGACAGAGGAACATTCTGGGTCAAAATGGAGTCAATTGGACTTTCATGATACTTTTGCTTTTGTTATTTTGACAAGCCCAGTTCTTATTCACGGCCTTATTCATTCTGAGCTGAATTATACATAGCTAAATATACATTATTTATCCTGCTATGGGACATTTTCTTGGACTCCATTAGCAAGAACAATCATAACACACATAGGCTACGCAAGAAGGGGAGAGGGGTATATAATAATAATAATAATAATAATAATAATAATAATAATAATAATAATAATAATAATACTAGTCAAGTCAAGTCAAGTCAAGTTTATTTATATAGCGCTTTTCACAATACAGATTGTATCAAAGCAGCTTCACAGTATTAAATTAAAATAATACATCAATGCTTGTTTCTAGTGGAAAACGTCCACGTTTGGTAATGCTGATCAATAGTATTGTTGATTGATTAATTAAATTAAATATCCCCAAATATCCCCAACTGAGCAAGCCAAAGGCAACAGTGGCAAGGAACCGAAAAACTCCATCAGGTGACCTAATGGAGAAAAAAAAACCTTGGGAGAACCCAGGCTCAGTCGGGGGCCAGTTCTCCTCTGGCGTTTATGAACTAGAGGTCGGATTTAACTATAAGATTAAAAGTATTATATGAATGCCTGGCTGAAGAGATGCGTCTTTAATCTAGTTTTAAACTACATTTAAATAATTCATAATATAAAATATAATAATAAATAAAATACTACACATCACATACTATAAAATACATAAATTCATAAAATATAATAATACTACATTTTAAATAAATAAACACTATAAAACATAATATAATAAAACTATAAAATACATAAAACATTTATAAAAAATTTTTTTTTTCTAATTTGCATCAAGCAATCTTATTTAAATGTATAATTGAAGTAGGCATACATGTGTTTCTACAAACTAGTGTTTCTCCAGCTAAATGAAATTCTAGATTGTCTTCCAGAGGGCAAAAGCCTACATTTTTATTCAAAATATGAGACTGATCATATGTAATTTCACAGGCTTGCCTCAGTACTATCTGCTCATTTAAACTTGGGTTGATCATTTTTTTCTAATAGATGGATTTCATCATTTTTAAACTGCACTAGGCGAGAACATTTTGTTTTTAGCTGTAGAGACGGAACAGTTCTGGCCTGGAGACTCGTCAAAACTCCCCTTTTGTGCCTAATGTGCTTAAAAGTCATTGTGGGTTTGGAAGTACATTAATAAAAAAAAATTAAGTAAATTACAAAATTCACTAATTATGGGTGAACTATTACTTTAAGTGTGCTGCAAAGTGGACTTGTGGCATTATGACAACAATATGGAGCCAAAAGGGCGAAGCTGAATTTAAAGGGTTAGTTCACCCAAAAATGATAATTCTGTCAGTAATTACTCTCCCTCATGTTGTTCCAACCCCGTAACACTTTCGCTCATCTTCGGAACACAAATTCAGATATTTCAGACCTAATACTTTTTGTGCGCAAAAAACCCCAAAATATCGACTTTGTTCAACTATTCATTTTCTTCTGTGTGAGTGAGTTCACGTAGTGTAACAGCGCAGCGCTTCTGGGTTGTACGTCAGAACGTAGGCTCACTATTGGCCGACGCTGGTCATGTGTGTGATGCTGGCCAATAGCGAGCCTACGTTCTGACGTGAACTCACTCAGAGAAAATTAATAGTTGAACAAAGTCATTATTTTAGTTTGTTTTTGCACACATAAAGTATTCTCATCGCTTGATAAACTTAAGGTTGAGCCACATTTAAACATTGTCTTTACTAACTTTCTGGGATGGCAAGTTTCAATAACAGAGAAGCCTATGGAGGAGTGAACCAGCTCTCAGATTTAATCAGAAATATCTTAATTTGTGTTCTGAAGATGAACGAAAGTCTTACGGGGTTGAACAACATGAGGGAGAGTAATTACTGACAGAATTATCATTTTTAGGTGAACTAACCCTTTAAACTGACCCTTCAGCACGTCACAGAAGCAGTTTTAGAGGAGAAACACAGATAATACATGAGCACTAATCCTGAAAACCTTCAGTCTTCAGTTCTGTGGCTCTTCTGTGTGTGAAACACGACACGATCGGCACCAGAATCAGGGCTGAAGACACAGGATCAACCCCTGGATCTGTCCGAAACACGCAGCACACGACCGGATAATGGGCTAAAGCTGCCAGCTGAGATTCAGGCTTACCACACACACACACACACACACACACAGAGAGAGAGAGAGAGAGAGAGAGAGAGAGAGGGGGGATAAGAAGGTGAGGTCGGGCTGAAGCGCACTGCGGTAGATTGTTCTGCTACACTGGCCTCAACACACACACAGACACACAGTGTGTTGCCTACATAGACAGCATCACAAACACATGCAACCGCATTATTAGAGACGCACCGGTCGACCAGCCATTAATCGAATCTGATTGATGTCTGGACGTTTTTTTGTTTTCTTTTGATCAATCTCGGTTCCGGACTTACACACAAACTGCATTGCAATCATTTCCCAAAACGTCATTTGTGTGGAAGTATTGCTAAGTCTGTAAACAAGAAGTCAACACAGGCCAGAGACGGGACACGCTGAAGATGGACACAAAGAGGAGAGCAGAAGAGAAAACACCGTACAGGCACAGCCGGTCACGGCTGCGATTAGGGATGCACTGATATGAACATTTTGGATGAAACCGATAACCCTTTATATTTATATATAGCCGATAACCGATATCGATAAAGCCGATAACCGATATATTGGTCAATAAATCTAAATCCAAATTTTTATATAATTTTTTAAAGAGCCTGATTACAAAAACAAAAGTCTCACCATTAAAAGCCATATCTCAAACACACAATTATAATGTTTTCATTATAATGTTACAGTGAGGAAAATAAGTATTTGAACACCCTGCTATTTTGCAAGTTCTCCCACTTGGAAATCATGGAGGGGTCTGAAATTGTCATCGTAGGTGCATGTCCACTGTGAGAGACATAATCTAAAAAAAAAAAATCCAGAAATCACAATATATGATTTTTTAACTATTTATTTGTATGATACAGCTGCAAATAAGTATTTGAACACCTGTCTATCAGCTAGAATTCTGACCCTCAAAGACCTGTTAGTCTGCCTTTAAAATGTCCACCTCCACTCCATTTATTATCCTAAATTAGATGCACCTGTTTGAGGTCGTTAGCTGCATAAAGACACCTGTCCACCCCATACAATCAGTAAGAATCCAACTACTAACATGGCCAAGACCAAAGAGCTGTCCAAAGACACTAGAGACAAAATTGTACACCTCCACAAGGCTGGAAAGGGCTACGGGGAAATTGCCAAGCAGCTTGGTGAAAAAAGGTCCACTGTTGGAGCAATCATTAGAAAATGGAAGAAGCTAAACATGACTGTCAATCTCCCTCGGACTGGGGCTCCATGCAAGATCTCACCTCGTGGGGTCTCAATGATCCTAAGAAAGGTGAGAAATCAGCCCAGAACTACACGGGAGGAGCTGGTCAATGACCTGAAAAGAGCTGGGACCACCGTTTCCAAGGTTACTGTTGGTAATACACTAAGACGTCATGGTTTGAAATCATGCATGGCACGGAAGGTTCCCCTGCTTAAACCAGCACATGTCAAGGCCCGTCTTAAGTTTGCCAATGACCATTTGGATGATCCAGAGGAGTCATGGGAGAAAGTCATGTGGTCAGATGAGACCAAAATAGAACTTTTTGGCCATAATTCCACTAAACGTGTTTGGAGGAAGAAGAATGATGAGTACCATCCCAAGAACACCATCCCTACTGTGAAGCATGGGGGTGGTAGCATCATGCTTTGGGGGTGTTTTTCTGCACATGGGACAGGGCGACTGCACTGTATTAAGGAGAGGATGACCGGGGCCATGTATTGCGAGATTTTGGGGAACAACCTCCTTCCCTCAGTTAGAGCATTGAAGATGGGTCGAGGCTGGGTCTTCCAACATGACAATGACCCGAAGCACACAGCCAGGATAACCAAGGAGTGGCTCTGTAAGAAGCATATCAAGGTTCTGGCGTGGCCTAGCCAGTCTCCAGACCTAAACCCAATAGAGAATCTTTGGAGGGAGCTCAAACTCCGTGTTTCTCAGCGACAGCCCAGAAACCTGACTGATCTAGAGAAGATCTGTGTGGAGGAGTGGGCCAAAATCCCTCCTGCAGTGTGTGCAAACCTGGTGAAAAACTACAGGAAACGTTTGACCTCTGTAATTGCAAACAAAGGCTACTGTACCAAATATTAACATTGATTTTCTCAGGTGTTCAAATACTTATTTGCAGCTGTATTATACAAATAAATAGTTAAAAAAATCATGCATTGTGATTTCTGGATTTTTTTTTTAGATTATGTCTCTCACAGTGGACATGCACCTACGATGACAATTTCAGACCCCTCCATGATTTACAAGTGGGAGAACTTGCAAAATAGCAGGGTGTTCAAATACTTATTTTCCTCACTGTATGTAGCCGATATGACAGACTTGTGTTGCACTTTAATGTTTTTTTTGTTTTTTTTTAAAGTGATTCCAATCATATTTCAAATGGCTACAGATATTTTTTGCTTAAGGCAGATTTGACCTGTCACAGAGCAAATAAACAAATTTACTTTAAAAATAATAATAATAATAATAATAATAATAATTATTATTATTATTATTATTATAATAAATCTAATGATTTAGCACCACTAGAGAAGAAACAGAGTCAAAGTGGTCCAATAACGTCCTGAGATGCTCTTGTAAAAAAAAAGTTACACTGTATTTAAGGTTTCTGTGTTACAGAGTAATTATGCATTTAAGTACTGTGCATTAATAATTAACTAAATGTACTTACTATAGGGTTAGTTGCATGTAATTATGCAAAATTGATAGTTATTACTACAGTATAACATGCACTGTAAAAAAAAATTCTAACCTCCCCAACTAAAAATGTTCTATTGACTGGTCACATCTACATTTTTCAATTGGCCCAAGTGAAAAAAATCTTGGATTCAGCCATGAAAAATCATATTTGGTGCATCCCTGATGCAGGATTATGAAGACAGCATCATGTAGAGCACGCAGAGATGAAGCAGCAGGTGCTTTCCCTCAGAATCCCACAAAATAATGACAGAGAGAGAGAGAAAGTACTGCATGAGAGGCAACGCAAAATGAAAATCTAATGATTTAACACCGCTAGAGAAGAAACAGAGTCAAAGCGGTCCGATAACGTCCTGAGATGCTCCAGGAAAAACGAAAAGGCTCATTACAGTAACACGTGGTTATTAATATCCTCCATTCATCAATCTAAGCACAAAACTGTGCCTGAAACTAAAGCTTTTCTCAATCCGGATGACAGTGTAATCCTTTACTGTACATTAATTCATTCAAAGCATAACAAATGATGAAAATCACAAACACAGATTGAACAGAATTTAAAATCAAAATGGATATTTAGGTATTGATAACATCTCAAGACAGGTGTCCTGTGAGGCTCTTAAATGTGTATCTTTAACAACACGTCGTGGTTTCATAAATCAGACAGTAATTAATTCATCTTAAGTGCAACAGAGCAACAATTCTCAGGTCGAGAAGATGCGACCGAAATTAATAATGATCAGTGAGTCATATGTTAATTCATTAACATCATCACCAAATGATTCAGCAAGTCGTAAGACTAATTCAATTATAAATAACTGAATCACAATACACTGCTCACACTGAGTGTTTGTTGTTGCATTCAATAAAGAGATCTAGAGATGTGTCTCTATCTGAATATAAAGTTGTGTTATCTTGTATTAGAACCGCTAACAGAACCAAATGTAAAACCATTTAATTCTTATAAAAAGAATCTTGCTCTTAACTCTTGTTCATTTTTTTTCTTTTCTTTAAAAAAAATGGTTTAATTAAAAGTGTAAGAGCAAGATCAACCAATGAGAGATGTTACCACTGTTACCATGGCAACCGGAAGAGGGAAGAGGCTAGACTCACTCGATCAGCTTGTTCGGTTGCTGTAATACATCGATTCACCTCTGAGCTGCATGGCTGGTTTGGTTCAAAGCTTAGAAAACTTGATTGACAATAATAGTTCACTCAAAAATAAATACTTTCATTCTTCCTCAGAGCACAAAAGGAGGCCTTTTCGATGGGAATGAAGTGTTTCAAGCTTCTTAAAAGCTTCAGACCATCTTCAGATTTTCTCCTGTTGTGTTCAGCGGAGAAAAGAAAGTCAGAAGGGATGGATGAGTCAGTGATGACGACTCTGTGATGCCTCTGGAGAAAACCACCAGAAAAACACAGAACGCTGAAAACGGGCTGTGAACTGAAAGCGTTTGTTTCCAGGTTAAACCAGATCAGGCCTTCATAGGGAATCATGAGATCGGCGTATCTTTATCCTGTTAATAACCTGACAAGATGATGCTTTTGGTAACAGTCTTAAGCTCTATTCGGACGGGACTAGTTTAACATGGAGAGGTGGGGTAATGTAATTTTACTACAGGACGTCTGTGATATTAATGGGCAATTCGCACGGGAAAAGATATCTCAGTAAAACTAGAAGTGGGAGAGTAACTCGATAAGCACGAAAGATAAGTTGCTTCCTGATCATCATCATGTGCGCAAACACATATATATGAAGAGTTCAGATGCAAAAGCCTCTAAGTGCCATCTGAAATTTTCTTCTAGAATGATCATTTTTTATCAAGCTCATATATTTAAGTTCAGTAATTTCACTTAAATGACATTTAATAGGTAATTTTCATTGCCAAGTGAAAATACTGAACATAAATATACAAGCTTGATAAAAATGATCATTCTAGAAGAAAATGTCAGATGGCACTTAGAGGCTTTTGCATCTGAACTCTTCATATATAACCTTTGTATATATAAAACAGTTACGATCGTTCGGATGTATTAAATAAATTCAGATTGTATATGTTGGTAGGCACTTACCTAACGCTAAAAGATGTTTCGTGCCTCTAACAAGTGCGTTCGATCTTCTCTCTGATCTGAATGGTGTGTGTGAAACACTTGAGTTTTGCCACAGACTCGTCCCAGCGTCTAGAACGCAACTGATGCTTTTTCAAGCGTCTCCATACTTGAAAAAACGCGGAAAACTACTTTTAAAAAGGAAATGACGGAATATTTACGTACATATTTACAGCGGGTCTATTCGCACAGGATTAGTGTTACCTGGGGTAATTTTTCCAGACCTTTTTACTGAAGGTAAAAGTCGCAGTGATCTTACTGACATTGTCCATAATGATCACTGAGATGCACATTCGGGACTAAAACCACAGAGAAGCTCTGGTAATTATTACTTTACCCCTCCTCTCCATGTTAAACTAGTCCAGTCTGAATAGGGCTGATGTCAGTAAAGATTACGGTGACTTTTACCTTCAGTAAAAAGGTCCGGAAAAATTACCTCAGGTAACACTGATCCCGTGCGAATAGACCCGCTGTAAATATTCCGTCATTTCCTGTTTAAAAGTAGTTTTCCGCAGTTTTCCAAGTATGGAGACGTTGCGTTCTAGACGCTGGGACGAGTCTGTGGCAAAACTCAAGTGTTTTCCACACACCATTCAGATCAGAGAGAAGATCGAAAGCACTTGTTAGAGGCACGAAACATCTTTTAGCGTTAGGTAAATGCCGATTACCAACACAATCCAATCTGAAGTTAATTAATACATCGTTCGACCAGACCTAACTGTTTTATATACATATAGGTTATATGTGTTTGCGCGTGATATTAGGAAGTAACGTAATACACACATGACGACAGAGTGACGGCGGTGTGTAAATCGAGTTACTCTCCCACTTCTAATTTTACTGAGATCCCGTGCGAATTGGCGATTAAAATTATAGACGTCCTGTGGTAAAATTACATTACTCCATCTACCTTTATAAAGTTAATCCCGTCCGAATAGGGCTTTAGAAGTCTGATCAGAAACACACACCTGAGGGTCTGCTTTGATTTCACAGGGTCTGACTTGAGTGTGTAAGAGAAAGCCATTAAATATAAAGCCAGCATCAGTGTAAGGCGTTCCCTTAAGGAAGAGTCCGAGTCCGGCTGCATTTCTTTATTCATACTCTTTGTACTTTATTTATTTACACTGAACCCACTAACCTACTTACAGTTGTAAAAAAGCAAAAAGATGTTTCTATTTTCTCCTACTTTAGCATCAAAAACAAGGGGAAACGGAGAGAAGGTGGAAAAAATAAGTAAAATGGGTGAAATGAGAGTCTATGTCCAGATCTATTTGTTTTTTACCACTGAAATTAGGTCAGAAACTAATGCATGATGGGGTTTTACTGTGGTAATTAGAATTGACTGTTACAATCAATAATGCAGTGAATTTTCCTGCATCCCCAGTTCACACATAAAAAAGGGAAAAAAGGAGTTTCAAAAGTTTTCTTGGTTAAAAAAAAGAGTGATATAAATGTGGAGTATAACAAGTTAATAATACATTTTAAGATCATGTTACATTTTAATTGTGTTTTATGTCATTTACTATTAATATTGGTCTCAACATCTTCTATGAAGTTTAATCAGGGTTGTGAATAACTGAACACTAACACTAGAAGTTTTTGGTCCGTCTTATGAGCACAAATTCAATCGAAGTTCAATTCCTGACCATGAAGAGGGAAATACAATTACAACAAAACAAAGGGAAGGAGGAGGAGAAGAAGGAAAAGACAAAAGAAACGGAAAGGAAAAGGAGGAGGAAAATAAATAATTTAATGAGAAAGTTAGCAGCAGCATCTGTGGTTTTATATTTGTACAATTACATTAGCCGTATTAAACTACAACAAAAGAACATAGAAAAATAACCATTAACATCCACGTTTCCTATTTCATAAGTTGTTGATGAGCATCTGCTAAATGAAAGGAAAAACTCCCTTTGAGGTCATTCGGGGAAAACATCAACTGGACAAAAGAGTCTTTCTTTGTTTGTGTTTGTGTGTTTGTGTGTGTGTGTGTGTGTGTGTGTGTGTGTGTGTGTGTTGAGATTGAGAGGACAATCATAAAGAAAGAGGAATGCACAGATTTCCACAGAAGGATCTGAAGATCAGGAACAAAATGAGAAACCAGGGCTGTGTTTCTCAAACACACCATAAGTCTCAGTAGATCATGAAGAGCCATCAGTGCCTGTCTTCTGCTTTTGAGAAACACAGTCCAGACCGATGAGATAATTAAAGAGCCATCAGAACCAGTGGCTTCATCAAACTGAGATGATGTTAAAATTTATGCAAATTTGGGACCAAAAATGACCTGATCATGTTTTGCTGGTGTTTTTTCTTTAATTGCTAATGCTCTTTTTACACACAGACTGAACAAAATGAAGAATTGCTTGGTAATTGGTTGAGCTAAACTGGTATTATCTAATTGTGTAGTTCAATTTAACAGCTGACAGATATTCAACATAATTCCTCTGTGAGACAGTCTAACAGAAGGACGGACAAAACCAGTGAAATATCAACTGAGTTCTGCTCATATTTTATTACCATTTTCTAAACTATAGCGAATAAACTGTGATAATGTGAGAAATGTTGAAGGTGTAAGCTGTAAGTGATCTTATTCATGTTTTTATGTTATTAAAAGTATTTCACAGCCATAGAGTGAGAAACTCTATCTTGGTATTTACAATCTGCTACTATGGTTTAGGCAACACTTGGGCAACACTCGGGCAACACTCGGGCAACACTCGGGCAACACTCGGGCAACACTCGGGCAACACTCGGGCAACACTCGGGCAACCAAAGGTGGTTGATTCTGGCTACCAGTTTAAGACAGCACTTTAAAAAAATCTGTAAAAATAGGGCACAATCTACTATATTAATGTGACGGAATTTTCCGCTTTTAATTTTTATTTCGGTTGTTTTACCTGTATTTTGAAATTTGAACTTTATTGCGTTGTGTTTTATGGTTAATGGAAACGTCAGTAAAATGACTGCATAATGTCCGGGTAATAAGCTGCCAGTTCTTTTTCTGTTAATTCTATGGATTTATTTTTCACAGAGAGTATTTGGTCTTGTATCTTGTTGGCATGTTTCATTCCCAGATGCAGGAGCAGCTAAACGCCGAAACGTCACCGATCACGTGTAAATGAACACCGTGATGCGCTTCAATCTGAAACATGCAGCGCATATAGGCTATCTATTTAATTCAATCGCAGCCTTCGCAATTAGATAATCACACTAAGCCATATCACGATTTTGGTTTTGTTTAAATGAATCATGCATCCTTACAAGAAAGGTTAATGCATTATTGCTAAAAATAAATGCATCTATAACAAAAAAAAAAGAAGGATTTTACTTACAGAGCCAGACTGTTGTGTTCAATATAGAGATAATTTGATCTGTTCAGTAATGCCCTGCACAACTGTGCTTGTTAAAAACACGTTCAATCGAGTTATCACAGCATCACATGCCCGGTATGAAATCTAAAACATCTCTTGGCTCTTGTGCTGATGCATTGAAGTAATCGAGTTTGAACTTTAAACGTTTTAATTCTCTCAGTGCATTAAACATGTTGTACCTCTTCTTTCTTCTTTCTGCAAGCAGGAAACATTTTCTCAACGACCCGCCAAAACTTGATAGCGTCTGCATTTTATTGGATCATCGATATCCCGAAGCGGTTCACAGCTGGTCATTTATCCGAGGCGTGTGGACAGACATCAAGTTGAATATCGGTCTTGATGGCCGTGACCTCAGCGGACCGTCTAGAAGTGTGAAGCGAGAGGAGTACCCTGAGGAGGCTTGCAGTTCCTCATCCAGATCTGCTGAGCTCTATATTTCTGACATGAAGTCAGTGCTGTCTTCACACACAAGGCCAGACTGAATTGAAGAGAAGCTCTAGAGGTACAGCATGACGTAGAAACTAGGGGTGTAATGGTGCTCGGTAAAAATACAAACCGACTTACACTGCATTTCAAGGTACACATTTACATTCTTATCAGTTCTTGCTTTTCCTGGGAATCGAACCCATGACCTTGGAGTTGCAAGCGCCAACGCTCTACAGTTTGATCTACAGGAAAGCCAGTTCTGAATGTTAAGCTATGAAACTTAAAGGATGTTTGAATGGTGCAAAGACCTCTTATATGTCAAAAGATCAAGGCAAATTTGATTTCTCATGTCACAACCCCTTTAATGTATATGGTAATGAGTCAATTATATCTTGGCTTTTCAGTAGCTCAAACCGGAGAGCACTCACTTAGCAATGTCAAGGTCATGGGTTTGATTCCTATCATGCATGAACTGATAACATGCATAACTTCAATGCAATCAAAGTCACTTTGGATCAAAGTAGTCTAAAATGTAAAAACAACATCAACTGACTAATTCTAAAAAACATTTATAACTAAAATGGACACCATTTCCATCTGAAACAAACATGCTTTACCATAAACAGGAGTAGTAATATATACAAAATTAAATGACCAACAGCAAAAGTCAAAATGATAAATCAATGGGACACATGGCTTCATTTTGCACAGCATATCAAAGTTGAGTGATTTGCATGTGTTTTTATTTCACTAATTATTTGCACTAAGCGCTGTTTTCCTCAGATCAGATCAGATCAGACGTCTGTTTTTGGGTCACTACACACAGTTGAGAACCGCTGCCGTAAACAACATGCATTCAGCATGACACAGCAGTGAGCTTTCAGCTGTTGCGTCTGACACACACACACACACACACACACACACACGGGCCACGATCATGTGACCGAACACACTTATCTCACGCGAACAGACCCTCTGCCATCTCAGACGCAGCAAAAACACCAGCCCAGGGGAGGATAGTGACATATCTGAACTCTGATGATATTTGGGTTTAGTCCTTGCCAGAACGTTTGGACATTCACGCACAAAGCCTCAAATCAAAATGTCCAAGTCTAAAGTGATTTGCGAGTCACCTTATAAGATCCTGAGCCATATTAGACTATAATATCAGGGATGCACTCCTTTAACTTGACCCAGTTACCCAATGCTTGGGTAACCTTCCAGAACACCCTGTACTAAAACCCCTCAGATCAACCTAACATGATGACACACAGAAACATGACGTGCATGTTGATTTAACGTAGCACTCATCGTATTACTTTGAATAAGCCTCTGAGAAGCAGGTAAACACAGATCTGCTGGATAAGTTATTAATGATACAGGGTCAACTGTTATTATGAGCAGATGCTGAGAGACACACACACTTCCTCCGGCTCCTCGTTAGACACATCAGAGTGAACCTCTCGCTGCTGATCACTAAATCATATTCAAACTTCCTTCTGGCCACCAGTGACACATGCCATGTTTCCATCCAACTATTTTTATGCAAATTTTGGGATATCCCATAAAAACACACTGGATGGAAACGCCATGATGCACAATAGTTAAAAAAATATGCATACATTTTTTTTGCATGATATTCAAACTTTCCTTCTGGCCACCAGTGAACTATTTTAATGCAAATTTTGGGATCTCTCATAAAAACACTGATGCACAATGACAACTGCAAATAATTGCACAAGTTTGGTCTTACACTCTGAGACGACAAACTTATTATGATGGAGGATAAAAGAGAAGTCAGCGATTTTGAACTTCCTCTCAGATTTTGTGCAGTATTTGCCATTTCCAGATGTTGTACTTTAACAAACTCCTCTGACAGTTTTGGTCTGATCCTCTTCAAATTTGGTGAGTGTAATCTTAAGGCCTTTGCGACGTTAAATTGTGAAGATCTTGAGTCTTCGCTGAAGGGTGTGTCCGTGGCGGCCTGACAAATTCTGATGTTTCACCATGAAAGAGGAAGCTGTTGTAACTCAGGCATACAATGTCCCATCTGCCCCAAACTTCACATGTTTGATAAGAGTCCTGTCCTGAACACATCTACATGACAATATTCAGTTATTGTAATAGCGCAACATGCTGGTAGCAGGAAGTGTGGCAAATACAAATGACTTTGACATAGTCCTTCTATATCTACATACTGCCTACCGTGCTCTGTTTTTCCTAAAGCCGCCGGGTGGCAGTGGCACGGGTGCGAGGGCCCTTTTCATCGCTGCTTGCAGCTTTAAATATTATTATTATTATTATAAATATTACTTTATTTAAACGTCAAGTATGTAATTTGTGTAACAGAACTGAATAAATAATGGCAGAAAATAACACCAGAGTTAAGTCAATGTTGGCATCGCTCAAACAAACAGATTGCAGTTCAGTTTGCTGCCACTAGTGGCACATAAATGTGCTTTCGAGTGGAAAATGTTTTAAAGGGGTGGTATAATGCCCTTTTCGCAAGATGTAAAATAAGTCTCTGATGTCCCCAGAGTGTGTGTGTGAAGTTTTAGCTCAAAATACCCCACAGATATTTTTATATAGCATGTTAAAGTTGTCACTTTTTGAGGGTGAGCAAAAACGCACCGTTTTTTGTGTCTGTGCCTTTAAATGCAAATGAGCTGCTGCTCCCGGCACAGAGGGCGGAGCTACAACAGCTTGTGTCCTTTTACCTCACACACACATGCACTGGAAATGTCAATGTTTATGTTCAAACCGGAGTCAGAGAAAGATGGAGAGACTCAAGGATAAGTGACAAAAGCTTCTTTTAAAAAGGGGTTCAATGACCAGACCAGTCAGATCACAAGCTCTCGTTTACAGTCTGCCTTCAACTTAACGCTGTGTAGAACAAAACTGAAGCTGATTGAACATGACACCTGCATAACCTGTGTCTAAATGTACACCTGTGAGAGAGAGAGAGAGAGAGAGAGAGAGAGAGAGAGAGAGAGAGAGAGAGAGAGAGAGAGAGAGAGAGAATATTAAACCCTGTAATCACATTATCCAAACACCCCCAAAACATGTCAGTAGGGCTGTCGATGTAAACCAGCACGTTCTACACGCTAATGTACGTCAACTGTCACAGTTATTTTTCTCTATTTCTTTCAGGCAATTAAATAAATCTTTTGGAACCACAAATCAAGTTTGCAAAGCAGGACTGAAGCAAATGTGCAAGACTTCAGTGGGCAATTAAAGACTCCTAAACAGTTTTCAACAATCCCGTCTAGGATTTGAACCCAAAACGTATCAATTAGCAGCCGAGGTTTTAACCGATAAGCCAAGTACCCTGAGGTGAAGCCGGTCTCAGATGCAGCAGTGACGGCAGGACACAGTCAAGACACGGACGGCTTATTCATATAAACTACTGACAGTGACAAAACACCTGCTTGGATTCACAGCAACACATTATTACTTGATCAAACTTTCTCAAATCACATACAAATCCATGACAATAAAAGGGAAACCCTCACTGGAGATACAGACATAGAAAAATAATGATCCCTGTGTGTCCACAGAACTTCAAACAAACAAACAAATAAACAAATAAATAAATAAAATGCAGCACCATCAGAAATAAAGATGACAATCATCAAACCTCTAAACTAGACCATATCCATCCAAAAAAATGTTTTATGTTAAAAACACTGTAAAAATTAATAAACACAGGCTATAGCACTGTGAAACAAACTATAGATGAGTGCAATTTAGTAGGCTATCTAAAAATAAAAATGTAAATATAATAAACACTTTGCCAAATATAAATTATAATAAATATGTAACATTGTTTTTGTATTTTTATTTATTTATTTTTGTATTTTAATAAAGTTCATGTTAAAAACATGCAGTTAATTTTTTTTTTAAATAATATACTTTAAAAAATAATAATAATGGAATAAATAAATACATAAATAAATAATTAATATAGGCCTATAGCACTGTGAAGCAAACTATGGACGATTAGGAGTGTCTAAAAAAGTATATATAATAAAGACTTTACTAGTTGACAAATATAATGACAAGTAAATAGCCCTAGTTAATAGTTTTTCTATTTTTATTTAATAAAGCTCATGTTAAAAACGTGCAGTTAAAAACGTGCAGTTAAAATGTAACTTTAATATAGGCTATATACATTAAATGCAGATTTTTCTTTCACTGTTAATAAGCATTAAAGAAATAATTAAGTTAAAAATTGTGAATATTTAATTTCACATTTTCAGCTGCAAGTGTTGCAGCTCATATTCATAGACTACTCATAGCCTATATATCCAGATCTGTTTGTATTATTAATGTTCGTTAAAGTCTTGAATGTTCACTCACATTATTTAATTAGCATTTTCAACACTTATTGCATATTTTTCCTATCGCTGCTTTGCTTTTATTGATGCTGTATAAATAAATCGCCCCAATAAATTACGATGAATTAAAGTGAAATAACCTACATTATCTGAATATAAAGAGCTGTTTTAAATGCTTAAATGATGAATGTGATCAAATAACCTATACATAGACGCAGTCATTGATGTTTTTAATAATATCATGATCAACCCGCATGTTAAAGTAGGGCGTTTCTGACCGATTCACGGAATTAAAGAATTGTTCACACAGAGAAACGCTATTAAACAAAAGAGAAATTGTCGTCCGGCATGAGCGAAGGATGGTGGGGAATGTGCGTTACACAATATAGTTGTATTGTGTGCAGCTTTGTCGAATCGGTAGCTAAATAAAGACACATAATGTAACAAACACTAGACACAATGTCATGTAACGCGTCGCTTCAAAGTCGCGCGTGTGAATGAATGACGATCAGAATCACTGCGCCAAATATTCGCACATGATTCACAATAACGCAATGGAAATAATGTCTCCCGTTACCTGTCAATCCGAACGGATTTGAGGACTCTGTTGTCTCTGTTGACTCCTTTGCTCCAATGACAAGATCCCAAATAGAATAAATCCTTTTCCAAATCCACCGTGGAATAAATTAACTCTACAAGCGCGTTCAATAATATCCTCATCAGAATAAAAACACGCGCACTTCTTGTTGTCTGAGGTTAAATTTCTCTTAACTTGTTTTTTTGACACAGGTGCGGGTCGTGCTTGTTTTCTTTATGAGGATGCACGGACGGACGCTTCACGAATATAAATACCGGTTATTTGGAGGCTTAATATATTCAGCTGTGTGAAGCGACGTAGTGTGTGAGGGGCCGTTTTCAAAATGGCGGCCGCCTTGGCTACTTTTCAGCGTAAAAGTCCTCGTTAGGGCTCGCTGAAGGGTCATCATAAATAAAATAAAAACCCAGGATTCCTCACAAACAAAACGTTTTACACATGTAAGATTCAAGACTTGTATTTTTATGGTACTTTGTTATGTATAAAATCTAGAAAAGCTGTTGGCTCGTTAATGAAAAGAGATTTGCACTTTTAAGCTCATGGTGTGAGAGGTTGAGAGACTAACTAATCACATGGGGCCGGTTGCATAAACCGCTAAGACTAGTATTACTACAAGTTAGTCATCAGACTTTTCTGTTTATATCTTTTTTTAAGTCAGTTACATAAAAACGTAGATTGGCCTAATTTGATACTGAAAGTAAGATTGACTGACCCTTGACTTGCTAGTAGTGAGTCATACTAAATCTTATAATATGGCTATGTTTATGCAACGGCCCTTGATCGCAAGTGTCATTTAGAAATGTGATCTCACACTGACACCTGCTGGTGAAGAGAGGACTCGTAGGTTTGCTAAGAATTTTTTAAAGTTCCCCTTTGGTGAAAATCAAGCTTTTAATGTTTTTTTATATGTCTATGTGGTGTTTTTAATATGCTTTAAGACATGGGCGAGGCTAGCCCCTTTTTAGGGGTGCTTCAGCACCCCTAAAAAGGAGCTCAGCACCCCTAAAACTTGGAGTAAGAAATGTTGTTATTCTAAAAAAAAATATATATATATTTTTTGTCTTTGACAAGGTTAAATAATGTTCTTCATCTTCAATCCGCAGCAGCGCCAAGCAGAGCGCAGGTCAGAAACAGAGGCGCGCGTGTGTGTGTGTGTGTGTTTGTTCATCTGAGCCTCATTGGTCTTTCACTTCTCGTCAATGTCAGAATATTTGAGATGACCAATCAAATCAAAGTAGGCGGGCTTTATGTTCACAGAAGCTGCAGAGCGCGAATTTTAGCAGCACGACTGACGCTTCAGTTTACGGTCAAGTGCGAGTTAAGAAGATGTAAGTAGCTAAACTAAACATTTTATATTTGACAGTTTTTTAGGTCATAAATGTTAAACGAATGACAAAAATAATTAGAAAACTAATAAACCTTTGTCTAATTTCGCCATTTTGAGCTGAAAATAGGCCTATAACGTGTAATTATGTCATTGTGAGGGGACAAGAAACATTAACAAAGCCGTTTTCATAGGCACAAGATTAATAATGCATGTGTACATGTTGAGAATTAATATAATACAATTTGTAGCCTTCAGTAAATTAAAAAAGTTCAGCTTTAGAGGGGAAGAGACAGGGCAAGATCAGGAGACTGAGAGAAAAAGACAGAGTGATGGAGATGAGGAGAGAGCAGGTTTTAAATCTATTTCTTATCCTTTTTTGGCCTTCAAACGTCTTGAAATGCACATATCAGAGAAATAAAAATGTTTAACCCCATAACAACCTCAAATTTATGACCTCTTTGATTATAAAGCCCTGTCTACGGCCATGTATTAGGCCTAGATCAATAATGAATGTGTACATATTGTGAATGAATTTAATAAACTTAGTTACCTAGCTTTCCTGGTAGCTTTGTCTGAGAAAATGATTCATCAGTTGACCCTATGTTTACTTTCTTCACTGACAGACAAAAATGAAAAGCCTATATCAGTCAAAGCTCAGCTTTAGGAGGGGAAAAGACAGAGCAAGAGAAAAACAAAGAGAAAAAGAGTGTGATGCTGATGAGGTGAGAAAAATAAACAGCTGCCCGCACATGGTTTTAAAGCTGTTGTTATTCAATTTTTTTGGCCTTCAAAACATCTTAAAATGCACATATGTAGATCAGAGAAATCAAAATTTTCTCGGGGGAACATGCCCCCGAACCCCCCTAAATACCTCGCATTCGGTACCTCAGTGATTATAAAACCCTGCCATATCCATGTTAATGGATGAATGAATGAAACTAGTTAATAATGCGCATTAGACCATAAACTAACTTTTTTTTTTTTAAATCATACCCTCATTGGGGGCTGAGCACCCCTAAAATGAAAATCCTATAGAATCGCCCCTGCTTTAAGACAAACCATGTGGAAATTCATAAGTCAACACCACCATTGCTAAATATTTTCTCCTTAAAACTGCAGTGAACCAAAGACAGTCACGATTGTGAAATCGCTGGTGTTTTTTCTGACGTCACAAACTACCAGGTAACCAATCAGATCAACATGTGTTTGTCAACGAGTGGATCTCTGAGCTTCTGTGAGTGAGTGGAGGCGGGGCTCATTTGCATATTCATAAAACCACACATACTAAATTAGTCAAGGGTGTAGAGTTTCATTCAAGCTATTTTAAGGCATTAAAAAATTTCAAGGAAAAAAAACGTTTAAATGTGTCATTTTTGTGATCAAAGATGAGTTTTAAGGAATAAAATGATTGACTACAGGGGAACTTTAATTGTTAAAAAGAAACATTATTCACAGAGGAGCCACGAGAATTGCTGTCCTCCATAACTTTAACCAATCAAAAAAAATCGATTGGGATTCGGGAACCTCTCTGATTGGTGGATCTCACATCGTGTCTGTAAAGTTTTGGATGTCTGGTTCAGGAAATGTGCTACCAGGATGGTGTGTCCATTAAAACACAGGGGTCCGGTACTCAGTCCATACTCATTTATTGTAACAGCCATAGAGTGGAATGGGAATCAGATATAGAGTTGTATGGTTTCTATAAACAAATAAACAACAAACAGAATCTTTAACACCATAGAACTTCAACTAATAAATCATTAATCTCATAATCCAATCCTAAACAGTTCAACATCAAACTAGTAAGAAACACTGAAACATAAGTAGAGTAATCACATAGAACATTTCAGAATTCAACACAAACAGAATCTCAAGAATTAACATTATAAAACAAATCAAAAGAACACATCAACTCTACAACAGGTTCTCATTAAGAGAGAAAGAACGGACAGTCTGCTTCCATTGCATCTGGCACACACCAACACACCAAACACTAGTGATTAAGTGCACCTGAGGAGACTTAGCTCCTCCCCTGACTGGCTACGTCATGTGATCCATAGGAATTCTCAACAGTGTCCTTGAGTCGTAATACACACAAAAACCTTTATTATTTACCTTTAGAGTGGCTAATGGAGTTTCCCACAAAATCAGCCAGTAATCTCGAAAAATGCAAGTGCGAAAACATGATTTACCCCATTTGCATCTGCAACTTTGCAAGGCATATACACACATTCTTCCTGTGAGTTGATGTCAAAGACTGTCGGATGACAGGAGACTGTTGCTAGACAAGAATAACTAGAATTCAAGTCATGGGTGTCTGATTTCCAACATTTCTTCAAAATATCTCCTTCCGTGTTCAACAGAACAAACAGACTCATACAGGTTGAGGGTGAGTAATGACTTTTAATGAGTTTAGAAATGAGTTTTATGTGAACCATCCCTAAAAAAAATGTTTTTCCTTGAATAAAATTAGCCTGGCTAACGTCAGACCTCTTTCTCTTTGAGACGTGGGCTGCGTTCAGCCCCGACAAAACGTTGCACAACGTTTTTTAAACAGAAACGGTGATGCGTTGAACCGGAGCCCGTCTACGGAGAGCCTTGGCACTCCCTATTAGCCCCATTGTATAGATCTTGGTTGCAGTTCCATTAGAATTCCTCTGGAGGTGATCGCGGGCGAGTGCAGACTGAATGGGAGTCTATGGGGCTAGACGGCTAAATGTGTCTCTTTCACCCGATTGCCGTTGAGAAATCTCAGGTTTTATTGTAGGTTTTGCAAGTTCAACATGGGTTATAGGTCGAAAGTTGAATGAACGAGTACTTATGTCCTTTCGATTTCTTACAGGTTGAGTTGTTGTTGCCCATAACACGCTAGCATTCTGCTAATGAACGCTGATTGGTCAGTGAAGGACTGATTACGACCAGAGATACGCTTGATGGTATCGTGGCATCCGAAGCGGGACCAGAAACAAACAAAACAAAAACTCTTCTAGCACGTGTGTTCACCTGTGTCAGCTGTGTTGTCGATGCCTCGAGAGAAAAGAAAGTGCAGAGCACGAAAGCACCAAAGTGACTGAAGGATTGCCGTAAAGCTGTATGTCTGGTCGTACGATGTGTTTGACGTCATTGACATTTTAAAAGACTTTTTAAAGCAAATAAGTGACTCTAAAAAATCTAACACCCAGCAATGTGTAATTTCTTTGCATCTCCTTTCGAATACAACATTCAAATTACTAGACAAAAAAATTATATCCTGAGAAAAGTGGATTTTGAGGGGTATTTCGCCATAGACCTCCATTCATTCTGCACTCGCCTGCGAGCGCCCCCGCATGGACAGAGACGTGTTACTGCAGCCAGTCCAGAAACCGGAAGTAAGCAGAGAGTGCCAATTCTCTTCCTATTAGACATTCTCTGGTTGAACACACTGTTCTGATGACGCAAGAGTTGCAATTATGGCAGCTGAGAAGGCCATTCTTTGTGTTCTTTGTGAAGAATTTTCGGAGCCTGATGAAGTCGGTATAAATATGTTTAATACTACAAAATATGCCCGATGTTACAGTAACTGCACTTGCCGCCCAGAACAAAAGAGAACATCCCAATCGAGTGAAGGGATTGCTGAAACTGAAATGGAAGCACACACCTAATTCAGACTAAAACACATCTATTTAGCCTCACATACTGACTTTATTTGTAGTTCATACTGTTTTAATACCCTGTATTTTCTTTCTCATTTTTAGGAAAAACACTTAATTACCATTGTTTATTTCTATACTTGCAATGAAGCTAAAAATATAAACAACTACATCATTATGTTGATATCCTATATTTTTTACAATAAAACTTTCGACAAACATGTCTTCTAATATCCTCAGTTGTTGTGTATACCGAGCTGCACATAGACAGTGGAGCTGCATCAAACAAATTTGTAAATTACTTTCCTTGAACCCATTGTGCGAGTTCACTTTAATACCGCGTGCTTTATATACATTTTGCTGCTGATTGGACTGCAGTTCTGACACACCCACCAAACAAGAGAAAACGTATCTCAAACTATGATCTCAAACCCCGTTGCACACCGGTGCACGCCGTTTCCAGGAAACATGACGTTCAACCCGGAAACCGTAGCAAAACGTTGCGCACCGTTTTGAACTTGAACATGCCCCTTGTCCATGGTATCAGAGAATGTCTAATAGGAAGAGAATTGGCACTCTCTGCTTACTTCCGGTTTCTGGACTGGCTGCAGTAACACGTCTCTGTCCATGCGGGGGCGCTCGCAGGCGAGTGCAGAATGAATGGAGGTCTATGGCAAAATACCCCTCAAAATCCACTTTTCTCAGGATATAATTTTTTGTCTAGTAATTTGAATGTTGTATTCGAAAGGAGATGCAAAGAAATTACACATTGCTGGGTGTTAGATTTTTTAGAGTCACTTATTTGCTTTAAAAAGTCTTTTAAAATGTCAATGACGTCATACACATCGTACGACCAGAGATACTGCTTTACGGCAATCCTTCAGTCACTTTGGTGCTTTCGCGCTCTGCACTTTCTTTTCACTCGAGGCATCGACAGCACAGCTGACACAGGTAAATACACGTGCTAGAAGAGTTTTTGTTTTGTTTGTTTCTGGTCCCGCTTCGGATGCCACGATGCCATCAAGCGGTATCTCTGGTCGTAATCAGTCCTTCACTGACCAATCAGCGTTCATTAGCAGAATGCTAGCGTGTTATGGGCAACAACAACTCAACCTGTAAGAAATCGAAAGGACATAAGTACTCGTTCATTCAACTTTCGACCTATAACCCATGTTGAACTTGCAAAACCTACAATAAAATCTGAGATTTCTCAACGGCAATCGGGTGAAAGAGACACATTTAGCCGTATAGCCCCATAGACTCCCATTCAGTCTGCACTCGCCCGCGATCACCTCCAGTGGAATTCTAATGGAACTGCAACCAAGATCTATACAATGGGGCTAATAGGGAGTGCCAAGGCTCTCCGTAGACGGGCTCTGATGGTATCCAGGCTGCCTAGCAGTGTGAATAAAATCGCGCTGCGCTCAAGGCAGCATGGGGAAACCCAGGCTAGAATAAAATAGCCTAATAAAATAAATGTTAACTGAAACAAAATACAATATAAAGAAAACTTAAACTTATTTTATTTCATTTTTATGAAATAATTTAATTTTTAAAATAGTTTGATTTGTACTACTAATAAAAAAAACTATAAAAAATATATATATTATAAATCTAATTTAGGTTGTGAATATACTTTTTTAAAAATGAATAAAAATGACAACAACACAACAAAATTACTAAAACATTAATTCAGCTTAAAATTAAAAATATAAAAATATTAATAAAAACTATAATAGGATCTTAATGATACTAATTTGATTTGATGAGCTTCTACCAAATGGCAGATTAATTTGCAGCAGAATCCTGTAGTTTAAGACATGATTTTGGACATCAACAACAAAAGTTTTCTCCTTACTTTCATCAAAGGTGCATGTTTAGCTAAACTATTATTGATTAAAATTAAAACATTTTTAAGCTTGATCAACCAGTTATTACTGTAATGTTCACTAAAGATGAAGCAATGATTACACTGAATCTCCACTGACTGAACCTCCTCTAATAGGCAAGGCAAGGCAAGGCAAGTTTATTTATATAGCACATTTCATACACAATGGTAATTCAAAGTGCTTTACATACTATTAAAAATAATCAGAAGAAATAAGAATATACAAAACAGTTTAAAATAAAGAAACAAGAAAGAACTAAAAATAATTAAAACAGTTTAGAATAAAGAACAGTTTAAAATAAAGAAACGAGAAAGAACTAAAAATAATTAAAACAGTTTAGAATAAAGACTAAAATAAGACACAGTATAAACAGTCGGACAAACAGTGACACAGTGCTCATTCATTAAATGCAAAGTTAAACAGATGTGTTTTGAGTCTGGATTTGAATGTGACTAATGTAGGAGCACATCTGATCTCCTCTGGAAGCTGGTTCCAGCTGCGGCTGGCATAATAGCTAAAAGCAGACTCTCCTTGCTTAGAGTAAACTCTTGGAACTTCTAGCTGATGTGATCCTAATGATCTGAGTAATCTGTTGGGTTTGTATTCCGTGAGCATATCTGCAATGTATTGAGGTCCTAGGCCATTGAATGATTTATATACTAGTAATAATACTTTAAAATCAATCCTATAAGTAACTGGCAGCCAGTGTAATGACCTGAGGACTGGTGTGATATGATCATATTTTCTGGTTCTGCTAAGAATCCTGGCTGCAGCGTTCTGTATGAGCTGCAAATGTCTTATGGTCTTTTTGGGAAGGCCAGTGAGGAGTCCATTACAATAATCCACCCTGCTGGTGATGAAAGCATGCACTAGTTTTTCTAAGTCTTGATTGGAAACAAAGCATCTAATTCTTGCAATATTTTTCAGATGATAGTATGCTGATTTAGTTATTGCTTTGACATGACTATTGAAACTAAGGTCTGACTCTAAAGACACACCAAGATTCTTGACCTGATTTTTAGTTGTTTGACCTTTAGAGTGAAGGTATGCGTTCACCTTGAGAACTTCATCTTTGTTTCCAAACACAATGATTTCAGTTTTGTCTTTGTTTAACTGTAGAAAGTTTTGGCACATCCAGCTGTTGACTTCATCAATGCATTGAAGCAGAGAGTCAATGGGGCTGTAATCATTAGGCGATAGGGCTAAGTAGAGCTGTGTGTCGTCTGCATAGCTGTGGTAAGAGATTTGGTTCTTTCTCATTATTTGGCTCATAGACTCATAGAAGTGCTAATAAGCTGTAAACCACCTCCCATTAGAGTCCTTTAAATCTCCATCACCATCAGAGGTTCATGAAAACACAAGACGGCAGATTACGAGTACAAAGAGATCACGAGTACAAGAGAAGACATGTACAGTCAAGGACCGACAATAAACCCCTCATTCAGTGGCGCTCCAGATGAGCAGGATCCATCACAGCCCAGGATGGGTCCGCCTGTGCCAGGCATGCCTATATATCCACAAGGTCCAATTCACACCGGGGTCACGGTTCAGCCCACTGTGTTCATGACCTCCACACCAGCGCCTGTTAATTTGCCGGATTACTTCTGCTACTCCATCTTTAATCTGCTGTGTTGTTGTCTCCCACTGGGAATCGCTGCCGTCATCTACTCTATCTCTGTAAGTATTCGCTCTCACTTCATATATAGCTTGAGATCTACACTGTAAAAAATGTACCTTAGAATTTACAGGCAAAAAAGTTACCAATAAAGTCCTTTAAAAATGTTGGTAATTGCTGTCAAATTGATTACAGTATAATACTGTAAAGCATTTGACAGTTAATGTATGTGAAATGAAATTTCTAAACTAAAGTTGCCAATAAAATCCTGCAAATACCCCAAAATCCAGGATAATGTTTTAATAGTTTAACATTTAAAACGCAGATTTTTTTCTGAATTATATTTACAAATGAATAAAAACCATGTCAAGGGTGTTGCAAGTAAAAGGGATCGTTCACCCAATACTTCTGTCATCATTTACTCTCTCTCATGTTGTTCCAAACCTGTATGAGTTTCTTCAGTTGAACACAAAAGAAGATATTTTGAAGAATGTTGGGAATTCTTCCTTTAAAGACTTTCTTTGTCTGGTAGAATGTATAAAACATGTATATAGCTTGAGATAATGCACTTTTACACAATTTAACACTTTATAGAATGTGATGACAAAAGGTTTTATTGAGTTGATCTTCTTTGTGAACATGTTGTGATGCAGTGATATCTGCATAAATTCTAATTACATTTTATGACTATCTACTAACCAAATGCCGGGAAACCTTACGGTCATATTTCAAATTAAACTTTTCATTTCCGGCATTGACCGGCAATGATGTCATCAGGGATGGGTTACAAAACCCGGTCCCGGGGCTAAATTATTAAAGCATGCAGTATCGCAGGTTTACACAGAAAAAATGTGCTTTTCACTTCTCCCATAGTGTATGATTGCAGATCATAAAAATATATATGTTTGTACTGAACACTGACGAAGCAACAAATTTTGTGTGAAAATAAATCTATTTTGTTTAAAAATCGTATGAATGAATGAGGTGGCGAGACACACGGGGTAATATGCAAAATAATATGTTTTTAAAAATGAATACTTGTTAAAAACAATCACTTTAGCAAAGTGTGCACCTTTTTCTGTTTATTTTGATAAAATAATTCATTTTTGTTCATGATATGATCATGATATGCGTTACAAACAGCTCCGAGACAAGAAGGTTGAGGATCCCAAATGCAGTTTATTAGAGTAATCCAAAATCCAGGCAAGGGTCATACACAGGCAGGCAGTCCATACAAACAAACAAACAAACAAACAAAAAGGGTAAGACAGGAATGGGAAAACCAGGACACAGGCAGATATCAAGAACCAGGAACATCGACAACAGTGGAAACGCTCAGAAATGCCGTGTAACAACATACAAAACTTCGCAGTGAGTGATGGGGTGAACCAGGCTTATATGGGGTGAGCTAAACAAGATAATGAGACACAGGTGAAAGTAATAATGAGTGCTGATGAGTCCAGGCAGAGAATGGGAGATGTAGTTTGTGAGTAAACAGGATAGTCTGGTGTGGAGTGCCCTCAGGTGGCTCTCAAGGGCACTCCAGCTGATGACCGTTACAATATGACATGAGATTTTTAGTATGAAATAAAACACGCATTGACAGTTTGATTGTTTTTTGCAGACTCGAAATGCTAACATGGCTGGACAGCAAGATTTAGCGACCAGGTCCTCCAGAACGACATTGATCCTGAACCATGTCGCTCTCGGTCTCGGCATTGCTGCCCTCGCAATCTACATACTGATCATCCTCCTCTTACTGCACAATAACGGCTTTTTTTAATGCTGTATTTTGCTTCACATGCAGCTAATCATTATATTACCAAAGAAATGACAAATTACAAGTGGTGTATGCCTATGTGAAATTATTTGCCTTCAAATATATTCAGTGTATTCTTTTGATTGGTGCCTTTCATTTATTTATTTATTTATTTAATTATTCTGTTTAATGAATCTTATTAATATCTTATTTATGAATTCTCTAGTCATTGATAGTATTAATGTAACCATTATTCTTTATTTTGCTTAATTTTTTTAAATCATTTATATATTTTCTACTATATGCTCTGATATGTTTGATTACTTGATGTACCTTTGTATCAAAATATTAGGTGTTGGAATCTTTCGGATTCGATTCAAATCGATTCTTGAGGTCAAATGAAATTGAAATTTATTTAGTTTTTCTTTTCATTTTAGTCGACCCATTATTATTATTATTAATCTGACTGCAATCATTACACACATGACTGGCAGTCTTCTGAAATAAAGCAAGGCAGGCAATTTTATTTATAAAAAGCAAATTAAAAACAATAGGACAAATACAACAGAAAAAAATATACAAATGAAGTAAACTTTAACTTTTTCAGGTACAGTAGCCTAGGTTTATTTAACATGTACTAAGAAATACTAAATTGAATAATTAAATGTAAAAATAAAACACTGTATAGTCTACACTGTATGACTTAAATATAAATTGATTCATATTAAAGATAAAAGCGATTCAGTCAAAAGCAGTGAGTGATTTTTTTATTAACATTATATGATATGTTGTTAGACATCCGATTTTCTCCTAACGGTTACGTTCTCGTAGGACAAAACAACTGTGTTTGCATGAATACTCCACACGATGTGCTTTTTGACATATACGTAATTGTGTGTGTATTTGAGCTGTGAAAGAGTCCTTTACTGCGGCTTATTGTGATTAATAACACTATAACGTGTCAATAAGTTTGAGTAGTACTGCGGAGTTAAAGACGTGTAACAGTTTAGAAAGTTGATATTTGAAATTTGTGAATCGATTCGAATCGGTAGAGAATCGCGATTCATATGTGAATCAATTTCCCCCCCATAAAATATGTGTTTCCATCTCTGCAGACATGAGATAATGCAAGATCTGCCATATTCTCTTAATGGTCAAAAAAAACCCTCGGTCAGGCCGACCTAGCCGTTACACCAACTACGACATGATGGATAAGTCTGTTTGACTTTTTCTTATCAGACCAAAACATATACGTTTAGGTTTGAGGAGGATGTAAGTTTCCTGTATATTCGTTGCTCTTCACTTCTGCTTCTTCTCTTCTACCTCTCCTTCAATTCTGCAAATATCTTACTTCTATTGGGTCTTTCTTTCTCTATAATCTGATTTTCACAATCTTCATCTGTTAGATACAATACTTTGGATTTTATTGTAAACTATTAATTACTTGATTCATTTGTTTGTCTCTATAATTTAAATTCCTTATTTAAATTTGAGCTTTGACATTATCATTGCTTGTCTGTCTGGATCTTATTGCATCAACAAGTATTTTCAAAATCAAGCTTTTAATGTTTTTTATGTCTATGTGGTGTTTTTACATTTTTTTCTCGATTGTTTACACACATTTTCTGAAAGCATGCCTCATATTCTCAGAACTCTACACACAAATCCAAAAAAACACACAATGGGCAAAACCCCTCAATTCTCCTGCAAAATGAAACTTTACATTCAAAACAATGTTATTTCTTCTCAAAATGGTATTTTGTTTTCAAATGACACACACAAACCATCATATGAATAGACATTTATAAGAACACTGATGTGCTCAATGTAAAACACTATGATGAATGGAAAACACTTCTTCTCCATTTATCATAATGACTTAGGCCTTTTTTTTGTTCAGTGTTACACTTTCTACAGACAGTACATATATAAGTGTGTTGTAAAATATTTGAGAATATTGTTTTTATACTCAGAACACACAAATACACGGTAACAAATATATTTTATTTTTCCCACAAAAACAATGTACACAGTGTACATCCCAACCAACACAAAGTTGCACATACAGTGGTCTATATACAAAACAACAGAAGAATTGACTGTATACAGTTACAGTAAAAAAAATAAAAAAATCCAATGTTGGCATCCATTGCTCCATTGAAGAGCTCACCTGTTGAAGAGCTGACCTGTTGAAGAGCTGACCTGTTGAAGAGCTCACCTGTTGCCCTTTTATGCTAAAGCTCTGATTGCTAATTGTAAAACTGTGTGACGGGTGTTTGCCCATGTGATGAGTCAGTGTGCATATTTGGATGGCAGTGTGTTCCTTGTGAAAACAAGAGATTTTCTGCATGAAAATTGTGCCAAAAGCAGAGAATTGTGTGTAGTGTTTTGAAAAAAGTGTGTTTTAGAAGTGCAATTTGAGTGTAAAGCAGGAATTGTGCTTGTAGTTTAGCAGAATTGGTTCAGGGGGTTGGTGAATGAGTTACATGTTGTGGTCATTGTGTCTCAAGTACCAGAAAATGTGTGTAAACAATCGAGAAAAACTGTAATATGCTTTAAGACAAACCATGTGGAAATTCATAAGTCAACACCATTGCTAAATATTTTCTCCTTAAAACTGCAGTGAACCAAAGACAGTCGGAATTTGAAATCGCTGGTGTTTTTTCTGACGTCACAAACTACCAGGTAACCAATCAGATCAACATGTGTTCGTCAACGAGTGGATCTCTGAGCTGCTGTGAGTGAGTGGAGGCAGGGCTTATTTGCATATTCATAGAACCATGCATGCTAAATTAGTCAAGGGTGTCGAGTTACATTCAAGCTATTTTAAAGCTACAATGTGTGATATTTTCCCCTATCTAGTGGTGAAATTGTATAAGACTACCCAGTGAATATTATTTTCTGTTCCTTACAATTCCAAGGGCGTTTTAACTCCTACGGTGGCTGTATTATTCCAAGATTAACATGGCTTCCAGTTCGACTTTGTCCATGAGTGTTCCTTCAAGTGATGAGGTTAGAACTATTCATCACCTGTGATCCGTTGCAGCACAGATTTATGTTACAAGGTAAACAATACTTTTTCACGATTGACGCGAGGAAAAGTAACGCAAGTTATACTAGAGGTCGTTCTGGCATTATGCACAACCATGCTATGGTTAGACAAGCAACTATAAAACTTAGAATTTACACAAATAGGCTGAATTACCTGTCGAGAAGAAAGCAGGCAACTTTGGCGTCCGTTTTAAAACATGAGCTCTTTCCATCTGGGAAAAGTTACTCCAGTATTGACTTTGGTCTTGCTGATTTGCCTGTCGCGTTGACGTTTTAATTCTCTCTTTCGCTTCCTTGGCGACTCTGCTACATGTCCTCGAAAATGGCGTGATCCTCCATCTTCAGCAATCTTTCAAATCTGCCGGCAGTCGCGAGTAATCTCCCCCTCGCATTCGTCACGGCGCCACTGAGTGTAAAACGCGAAAGACGAAGCTTGAATTTCCAGTATGTCCCTCTTTGGCGAATGTATTTTCAAGATGGAGGCGCAACATGGCTGCTGCCATTCGAACGACTCGCTCGTATGTATTCTAATTGGCAGATTTTACACTTACGAGAATACTTTATTAGTTGGTGGAAGTAATTACACATGAATGAGCACATATACTTTTTTTTTTTTTTTTTTTTGCTAAGAATCAACTTAAAAAGTTACACAGTGTAGCTTTAAGGCATTAAAACATTTCAAGGAAAAAAAAAAAGTTTAAATATGTCATTTTGGTGATCAAAGATGAGTTTTAAGGGATAAAATTATTGACCACAGGGGAACTTTAATTGTTAAAAAGAAAGATTATTCACAGAGGAGCCACGAGAATTGCCGTCCTTCATAACTTTAAGCAATAAAAAAAAAAAGATTGGGATTCGGGAACCTCTCTGATTGGTGGGTCTTACATCGTGCCCTTGAGTCGTAATACACACAAAAACCTTTATTATTTACCTTTAGAGTGGCTAATGGAGTTTCCCACAAAATCAGCCAGTAATCTCGCAAGCGCAAAACCCCCCCCCCAAAAAACATGATTTACCCCGTTTGCATCTGCAACTTTGCAAGGCATATACACACATTCTTCCTGTGAGTTGATGTCAATATTTAAGACTGTCGGATGACAGGAGACTGTTGCTAGACAAGAATAACTAGAATTCTTGAAGTCATGGGTGTCTGATTTCCAACGTTTCTTCAAAATATCTCCTTCCGTGTTAAACAGAACAAAGAGACTCATACAGGTTGAGGGTGAGTAATGACTTTTAATGACTTTTATGTGAACATCCCTAAAAAATATTTTTTTCCTTGAATAAAATAGCCTAATAAAATAAATGTTAACTGAAACAAAATACAATATAAAAAAACTTAAACTTATTTTATTTCATTTTTATGAAATCATTTAATTTTAAAAATATTTTAATTTGTACTACTAATATAAAAACTATATATATATTATACATTGAATTTAAGTTGTGTTTATCTATATACTTTTTAAAAAATGAATAAAAATGACAACAACACACAACAAAATTACTAAAACATTAATTCAATTTAAAATGAAAAATATTAAAATATTAATAAAAACTACAATTGATTTTAATGATTCTAAAATAACACTACACTGTAAAATCCAACAGTGATTCTAACTAACACTTTTTAGTTAACATAACTTAATTTCTTAACTTAATTGTACAAATCTAGTAATCTGTACTATTCACATACTATGCTTTGTTTACTAAGAAAACCCAAGTTAAGATTAATTGATTGGTTTGAGTGTGGTTTTTGAGGTGGGGAAAATCTTAAAATGGACTTTTCACTCATTTCCTCCACTTCTGCAGTTATTTTTCTCTGTTTGCATTCACTCATTTCCCAAAGTCATCTTGAATGTTGAAATTTTAATACAATAAAATTTGAGAGAACATCACATAAACTGACTTCATAAATTGATGTTGATTTTCCTAAAAATCCTTTAGTCACCATTATGGTGATCAGTGTTCCCTTTGGTTGGGCACTTGGAACTTCATTTACACTATTGTAATTCTCTTCACATTGATCCACTGATGAAGCGATTGCAACAAGAAATTAGTTATTCGGTTTCAAAGGAAGAGAAGTAATATACTGTGTATATATATATATATATATATATATATATATATATATATATATATATATATATATATATATGATGTATAACATAACTACATTTCATGTCCATTAATGATCTTTTATAATTTTGTTGCTAACACTTATGTCCAAAACACCTTGTGAAACTTTTAATTGGGTTTATATAATCCATCTATATGTGTGACAATCTTGCAACTGATCATACTTGAGTCACACAGACTTCAACATTCAGCCTGCAAAACACAACAACGGTAACAATTATATTTTATTTAAAGTAAATTATCAAGTACTCACTACAGTTCTTTTTTAGTTACTAGAACTCTTGTGTAAGTGAACTACTAAGCATTTGTCAGTACCACATACTATTCCTATTTCACTTGTTTTTTTTAAGTAAGTCCAACTAATTCGATTTTACAGTGTAGCATCACGCAAACTGTCCACATTGACATCTGTCTAATTTGATGAGCTTCTACCAAACGGCAGATGAATTTGCAGCAGAATCATGTAGTTTGTTAAGACATGATTTTGGACATCAACAACAAAAGTCAACGAAAATCAACGAAATCTTTTCTCCTCACTTTAATTAAAAGTGCATGTTTAGCTAAACATTTTAAGCTTGATCAGTAACAGTAATGTTCAGTAAAGATGAAACAATGATTACACTGAATCTCCACTGACTGAACCTCCTCAATAAGCTGTAAACCACCTCCCATTAGAGTCCTTTAAATCTCCATCACCATCAGAGGACAAGGTTCATGAAAACACAAGACGGCAGATTCACCAGCAAGAAGCACGAAACCAAAGAGATCATGAGTACAAGAGAAGACATGTACAATCAAGGACCAACAATCGGGACAATAAACCCCTCATTCAGTGGTGTTCCAGATGAGCAGGATCCATCACAGCCCAGGATGGATCCGCCACTGTATCCAGGCATGCCTATATATCCACAAGGTCCAGTTCACACCGGGGTCACGGTTCAGCCCACTGTGTTCATGATCTCCACACCAGCGCCTGTTAATTTGCCAGATTACTTGTGGTACTCCATCTTTAATCTGCTGTGTTGTTGTCTCCCACTGGGAATCGCTGCCGTCATCTACTCTATCTCTGTAAGTATTCGCTCTCACTTCATATATATCTTGAGATCTACACTGTAAAAAATGTACTGTAGAATTTGCAGGCAAAAAAGTTGCCAATAAAGTCCTTTAAAAAAGGAAATTGCTGTCAAATTGATTACAGTATAATACTGTAAAGCATTTGACAGTTATGTGAAACTAAATTTCTCAACTAAAGTTACCAATAAAATCCTGTAAATACCCCCAAAATCCAGGATGATGTTTTAATAGCTTAACATTTAAAATGTTGATTTTTTTTTTTTTTTTTTACAGTAGACTGTAATATATTGACTTAAATGCATTAGGATTGTAAAGGTGATCCACTGGAGGCAAGTGTAAATAAGAACCCAAGTGCAGTTTATTATAAACAAAACCAAACATGAAACAAAAACATGGCATGGCATGGCATGAAAACTCAAAACAAGACATGAACATGAACAGGACTCAACAGTGGTTTACAGGAAACAATACTTGACAAAGACACATGGCAAACATGAGGGCTTAAATACACAGACTAATGACAAGACAAGGGACACCTGTGAACAATGATCAGACAATTAACCAATGACAAGACACCGTCAAAAAGAAGCAATGCGGCGAGAGGCGACGCTCCACAACAAATTACCAACAACTGATCGCGCGCGTTCTGTTTCTGACGCACTTCAAGCACTCGCTGGGCGGGGGAAGATTAATGCGCCGGACCAGAGTCGGGGGAATTAAGGTGTATTCACACCTGCCTTGTTTGGTTCGATTGAATCGAACTCAAGTTCGTATCCCCCCTTGGTGCGGATCTTTTGGGCAGGTGTGAATACAGCAATCGAACTCGGGTGCGGACCAAACAACCGAACCGAGACCCAGCTGAAGAGGTGGTCTCGTTTGGTTTGTTTATGGTGTGAACATGAACCGAAACAATTGCAGAAAACTGCGCCTTTTTATTTGACTGCTCTTATGAGGATACTTAACAAAACGGACATTTTGGCATAATGGTTATTGTTCATTCAAGCGCGAAAGAGAATTCCGGCGCGCTGTCTGTGCACACGATACTGTTGCGTGTCTTTCTGCGCGTCGTGTGTGCATCAGGACATTCATAGACAGAGCGTTCTCTTTTGTCTTATCGCGCTTAAATGGTTTAAAAGCATGTTCTCTCCGCCGGAACCGTCTTGCAACACATCGTCGTCTTCTCAAAATCCTAATTACAACATCGTATAGATAACATTGTATCATATGATGCTTATTAGTTTCTTAATATTGCGTTTGTAGAGAATAACACCAAATCAATAAAAGAACAAATATTGCATTACAAAATATCTCCATGCTGAGCCTGTTTGTGCACTTCCTGCTTTTCCCTGCTTGAGAATTCCTGTCCAATGAATGGACGACCTTAGCACACGTGTGGTTTTGTTTACAAATGTTGGTTCACTTGCAAAAAGAGCAGTGTGAAAGCGAACCGTACCAAACAACAACAAAAAAAAACCATTTTATTTGGTCCAGACCAAAGCAATTGAACTATCGGACTTTCCTGGTGTGAATACACCCTTAGTTACGTTTTTGTGGAGTTTTTTTTGCTTTATTTGGTAGTATTTCAAATTAATGGTTTTAAAATAGTATTAGTAAAAAAAATTTTTTTTTTAATTTAAAAAAAATTCAGTCATTCACTCATTTTGGCGCCCCTAGCATTTGCCTATTCTGCCTATGTGGTGGGCCGGCCCTGGTGGCATGGCGTGGTGGCCAGGGAGGAGCAGGCTGTGCAGGAGGCCAGGGTGGACCTGACAGTTCAAGGGACCATGGCAGCGCTATCAAGGGACCCACTGCCCCCCCTCCCAAAATTTTCTTGGGGGAAGCTATGGGGTAATGCCCTAAAATGGATACCAGCTTAGGAACAGAAATGACGTGAAAAGTCTCAGCAGACGTGACGTGAAAAGTCTCTGGCTCGGCAGACGTGACGTGAACAGGCTCAGCAGCAGACATGACGTGAAGAGACTCAGGCTTGGCAGGTACTGTAGGGTTGCGGGGCTCCTTGTCCGCCAAACCCACAGTAAAAGTTGAGCCAATAAAAGGGCATAGTCAGTATACTGGGCCAGGGAAAAATTAATTTTCCCCCTGGCAATTGGGACCGCACCGGATTGTTCAGCCCAAAACGAAAAATGTCCTTAAGAGCCACATCATTAAATTTTACCTGGCAACACGCAGTCCACAAAATTTCTCCACATACATTTCCAGGGAAAGATTTCCCTGGCGAAGGTTTAAGAGGGCAACCGCTGGGTTCATTGTTGGAGGTCAAGTATTCTGCAAAGGTGATCCACTGGAGGCAAGTGTAAATGAGAGCCCAAGTGCAGTTTATTATGAACAAAAACAAAAATGAAAAAAAAACATGGCATGGCATGGCAAGAAAACTCATAACAAGACATGAACATGAACAGGACTCACAACAGTGGTTTACAGGAAACAATACTTGACAAAGACACATGGCAAACATGAGGGCTTAAATACACAGACTAATGACAAGACAAGGGACACCTGTGAACAATGATCAGACAATTAACCAATGACAAAACACATGGCAGGATCACATGACAAACAGGGAATCACATGACAGACATGGAAACATGACATGAACAAACCCAAAACGTGACAAGGATAAACACTATCTGAATATATTTACAAATGGATAAAAACCATGTCAAGGGTGTTGCAAGTAAAAGGGATAGTTCACCCAAAAATTCTGTCATCATTTACTCTTTCATGTTAATCATGTTGTTCCAAAGAAGATATTTTGAAGAAAGTTGGGAATCAGACAGTTGACGGCACCCATTGACTTCCTAGTATGGGAAAAAAAAATGCTATATTCTATGGATGGAAGTCAATGGGTGCCGTTAACTGTCTGATTCCCAACATTCTTCAAAATATCTTCTTTTGTGTTCAACTGAAGAAATTATACAGGTTTGAAACAACATGAGAGTGAGTAAATGATGACAGAATTATTGGGTGACCGATCCCTTTGAAGACTTTCTTTGTCTGACAGAAAGTTTAATATATATATATATATATATATATATATATATATATATATATATATAATTATTAATTATTAAAGTATGCAGTAACGCCAGGTTTACACAGAAAAAATGTGCTTTTCACTTCTCCCATAGTGTATGATTGCAGAAAAAATACATATGTTTGTACTGAACATTGACAGAGCAACATATTTTGTGTGAAAATAAATCACAAAAGTGGTTTATTTTGTTTAAAAATCTTATGAATGAATGAGGTGGCGAGACACACATAATATGTAATATTTAAATATGTAAAATAATATGTTTTTAATAATGTCTAAATTAATACTTGTTAAAAACAATCACTTTAGCAAAGTTTGTACCTTTTTCTGTTTATTTTGATAAAATAATTCATTTTTGTTCAATAAATATACTGTCATTAAAATATGTTAATATAAAAAGATATTTTAAAAATACAATAAAAAAGTAAAGATTCTGAAAGCATTGAATGAGATCCCATAATAATTAAATATAGATTTACAGTTGTATTCATTATTTTCATTATCCAGATGTCATAAGCCCCTTTCACACAGCACTTTGAACCCGGGAAATTGCCGGCAAATTGCCAGAGCGCCTTCTGTGTGAACGCAAACACGACCCGGGATTGATGCCAGGATCGATGCCGGGTTGGGGACCTAGTAACATTGCCGTGTTCAGTCCCGGAACGCGCGCTGTGTGAACAAAAGCCGTAATATTGCCGTGTCGTAGTGATGATGCTGAAGCCGGGATCGTTCGCCAGCTGTGAAACGGTACGTAATGCGCAAGTTTATGATCGAATCAGAGAAAAAAATGCACAAGCGTGGTTTCTCGCAGCAAGAGATCGCAGCTCATAAGCAAATTTAAGAGATTACAAGTCACATCAATGTCACGTGTCTTTACGGCATTTTTACGGGTTGTGTGTGAACGCACTCTCTGATTCTGGAAAATCACTGGCAGTGTGAATGAACCAAAATCAAACGAACCCGGGTCACTTTATCCGTGTATTTTCCGGAATCTCTGTGTGAAAGGGGCTATAGTCATCTCATCAGACAGCTGGATTCTCCTTTTACACCAGAGATTACAACATAATTAGGGTTACAGCTCTGGATAACTTTGGATTTGCATTTGGAGGCATTAAAAGCAATGATCTATGATATGTGTTACGAACTGCTGCGAGACAAGAAGGTTGAGGATCCCAAATGCAGTTTATTAGAGTAATCCAAAATCCAGGCAGGGGTCATACACAGGCAGGCAGTCCATACAAACAAACAAACAAACAAACAAACAAAAAGGGTAAGACAGGAATGGGAAAACCAGGACACAGGCAGATATCAAGAACCAGGAACATCAACAACAGTGGAAACGCTCAGAAATGCCGTGTAACAACATACAAAACTTCGCAGTGAGTGACGGGGTGAACCAGGCTTATATGGGGTGAGCTAAATAAGATAATGAGACACAGGTGAAAGTAATAATGAGTGCTGATGAGTCCAGGCAGAGAATGGGAGATGTAGTTTGTGAGTAAACAGGATAGTCTGGTGTGGAGTGCCCTCAGGTGGCTCTCAAGGGCACTCCAGCTGATGACCGTTACAATATGACATGAGATTTTTAGTATGAAATAAAACACGCATTGACAGTTTGATTGTTTTTTGCAGACTCGAAATGCTAACATGGCTGGACAGCAAGATTTAGCGACCAGGTCCTCCAGAACGACATTGATCCTGAACCATGTCTCTCTCGGTCTCGGCATTGCTGCCTACATACTGATCATCATCCTCTCACTGCACAATAACGGCTTTTTTTAATGCTGTATTTTGCTTCACATGCAGCTATTCATGATTTTGCCAAAGAAATTACAAATCACAAGTGGTGTATGCCTATATGTGAAATTATTTGCCTTCAAATATATTCAATGTATTCTTTTGATTGGTGCCTTTTAATTAATTAATTATTCTGTTTTATGAATCTTATTAATATCTTCTTTATGAATTCTCTAGTCATTGATAGTATTAATGTAAGCACCATTATTTATGTTGCATAATTCTTTTACATGTTATTGATTTTTTTAAAATCATTTATATATTTTCTACTATATGCTCTGATATGTTTGATTACTTCAAACATATCAAAATATTAGGTGTTGGAATCTTTCGGATTCGATTCAAATCGATTCTTGACGTCAAAAATCCCACTGAATGAAACGTGAACCTTGAAATTTATTTAGTTTTTCTTTTAATTTTAGTTAACCCATTATTATTATTAATCTGACTGCAATCATTACACACATGACTGACATTCTTCTGAAATAAAGCAAGGCAGGCAATTTTTATAAATCTATATAAATTACAGAAACGTCTGTCTGTCTGTGTGTCTGTGTGTGTCTGTTAACCACATATCTCTCGAACCGTTAGTCCGATGGATTTCAAATTCGACAGGTGTCTTGCCACGGGCACGAGTATGACGTTGTTTGGATGAGAAATGCTAAAGATATCGTTAAATATATCTTTTTAAAAGGTTGTGGTTTAAAAATAAACATTCTGACATAAAAACTCTGTCAGCTACTGTTTACTTCTGAATATTATAGTTTGGTTCCAGAACGTGATAAATCCATTTTGATTAATTTGAGTAAAAATGTGTTTTCTTTACCAAGAAAGTGGCAAGATGAAAACCACTATTTTCTGTTTCAAACTTTCACATAGCATCTTTAGGTTATAATATCATAAAAAAATCAAATCCAGATTTGGATTTTCAAAGATCTATTATAAAAATGGATTATTTTCCCCCAAAAATACAATAAATTCATGACACTTTTTTTCCCAAAATGCTATCATATTGAAACTGTTGAAATCAGCCATCGCTAAGAAATATCTCCTGAACTTTTTTTCTGAATGGCGATCAGCTCACAAAAACTGATTTTGCACGGGCACTTTGCACTGCTCCCTGAATCGCTTATTCATTTGTGGATGTAAACTGAATCTATAAGTCAGCTATGCTGTTTACTTCTGAATATTATATTTCATTCTGGTGCGCTTAACGTTATCGCTACTGTGTAAATGCTATTCACCAACTAAACATATCCTATTCAATGCGTTCACAGTCTCTTTCACGGGCATCATTTGTAGTTGCCTATTCACAAACTGTTTCCTCAAGCATAGCGTTTTCTCAGAGTTCACTGTGTGCTTTCAACCATGCACAAATAAAAATGTCACTGAACTTTTGCTGTGTAATAGTAACAATGAGCACTCAAACACACCAAACCAACAATTACTAAAAACACACTTAAAAACTTATTTTGCACGGGCATTTTACACTAGTTTTTTTAATATTAAAAATAGGAACAAAAAAGCAATTTACAAACAATAGGACAAATACAACAGAAAAAATATATACAAAATTAAATCAACTTTAAGTTTTTCAGGTACATTTTAAGGTTTATTTAACATGTACTAAGAAATACTAAATTGAATAATTAAATGTAAAAATAAAACACTATAGTCTACACTGTATGACTTAAATATAAATTGATTCATATTAAAGATAAAAGCGATTCAGTCAAAAGCAGTGAGTGATTTTTTTATTAACATTATATGATATGTTGTTACACATCTGATTTTCTCCTAACGGTTACGTTCTCGTAGGACAAAACAACTGTTTGCATGAATACTCCACACGATGTGCTTTTTGACATATACGTAATTGTGTGTGTATTTGAGCTGTGAAAGAGTCCTTTACTGCGGCTTATTGTGATTAATAACACTATAACGTGTCAATAAGTTTGAGTAGTACTGCGGAGTTAAAGAAGTGTAACAGTTTAGAAAGTCGATATTTGTAACTTGTGAATCTATGCAAATCGGTAGAGAATCGCGATTCATATGTGAATCTAGCCGTTACACCAACTACGACATGATGGATAAGTCTGTTTGACTTTTTCTTATCAGACCAAAACATATACGTTTAGGTTTGAGGAGGATGTAAGTTTCCTGTATATTCGTTGCTCTTCACTTCTGCTTCTTCTCTTCTACCTCTCCTTTAATTCTGCAAATATTGAACTTCTATTGGGTCTTTCTTTCTCTATAATCTGATTTTCACAATCTTCATCTGTTAGATACAATATTCTGGATTTTATTGTAAACTATTAATTACTTGATTAATTTGTTTGTCTCTATAATTTAAATTCCCTATTTAAATTTGATCTTTGACATTATCATTGCTTGTCTGTCTGGATCTTATTGCATCAACAAGTATTTTCAACCTTTGAAGAAAGAATCAAATGTATGTTTATGATTTTGTTTTTATTTAATGCTGTCAGTTGTGTATTATTGATGTAAGGCAGACTAGTTACTGAAATCAAACTCGCATGGATGGACGACAATAATGTCTTGTAAGATTTGACTTGTGTGTTGTCTAGTTGTATGTTTGAGTTTGTGTTCTTTTTTCCCGTGTGTTTTTGGTTTAGAAAATGTAAGCTTTTCTTGTTAGGATTCCATGTTTTAGACTCTGTATTTCCCAGAGACTCTCACACAGTTTAGGGGTCTAGTAAAATGTCAATCATAAAGTAAAGCCTTATCTGTTTTGTTTTGTTTTGTAATTCAAATATTTAATGCACTTAGAAACTTTTGTACTCTGGAAAAATTAACACAGAAATTACTACCCTGTTTCTAATAAGTTCACACCTCAGTACTATAATTACATATTCTGAAAATAGATATAAATATTTGTATTTATACATATATTTAGTTCACAATGCACAAATCTGTACATAAGTCTTCTGTTCCAGATGTATACAACTTTATTATTATAATTATTATTTTCTTATGTAAATGTTCTTCCTATTCGTGTCATATATGTATGTATGTACCCAGAACTCCTGAAAAAAACACAACAAATTTCTTGTATGTTTTGCACACTTGTCGAATAAAGCTCATTTTGATTCTGAAAAATGTGTCTTAACAGTTTTTGGTACTTAAAAATTCTGTTTGAAATCCATACCTGTGGCTGTAGTAAATTAAATGCTCATACTTGATCTATTTTTATCACTTGAATTCATATGGGCTATAATCAAGACAGCACAGTGAGAAGGTCTCCGGTTCGAGTCTTGCATCTAGTGCCCCGCCCTGCGGGTATAAATACGGAAGCGGATGAGGATGATTCGGAGCCTAGTCGTGTTCGGCCCAGGGGGTCAATGTTTCGGAAAACACTGAAGCTTCCCCGGGCGCCGCCATTGATTAGCAGACCATCACCTGCTGTTAGCATTCCATTGACTCCCATTCATTTCGCACAAGAAAAGAAAGGAAATTAAAATGGTCAAACTAAATTCTTTAAATATAAAACAAGATGAAAGCAGATGAGTGATAAGTCCGTGAAAAAAAAAAAAAAAAAAAACTGAAAGCAAGACCTCGCGCTCGAAGGACAGTACTGGCAACATTTGGAGGTTACTGAGGTTTGTCTAAAAAGTCGCTAGATTTGTCGCTAGTCGCTTTTTTGAAAAAATTTAGCTAAAGGGGTCTGAAAAGTCGCTAAAAATAGTGACAAAGGGGCAACACTGGTGCAGCGACGGTACAGTGATCGTGGTGACGGGACGTAACTTTCAGTCAGTCACGTTCGACGTCACGTCACCGACATATTTCGGATCCCTTTGAAAAACGCCACGGTTGCTGCCACATACAGCGCCCCACGTAAGTCGCTCAGACCCCCAATTTTCTGGGGCGGAAGACTCACGTAGAGGGAGCTCAACTGTTGTTCCGCAAGACCCATGCAGTGGGCTCTTGGATAACACTGGGAAAGCGTGCTTTTCCAGTGGAGAGGAACGCTATGGAACCCCCACCCTGCCCGTAGGGAGGTACCATGTGGGAGTTACACATATGTGACCCCGGATCACAAAACCAGTCACAAGTAGCACGGGTAGGGAAGACCGCCGGGGATGGTTGTAACACTTTTTGCTTCAGCACCTATAACTCGCTTAATTTTTTAGCTTCAGTTCTCAAACTTTTATACAAATGATGACCCACATTGGTTTACTACAAATGGAACCAATTCAACCCTCTACAACAGGGGTTTTCAAAGTCTAAGACAGTGGGCCTCCCTTTTGACACAGCTTACCCAATGGCAATGATGGCACTTTTCGTCCTCAAAATCATGGTGATGTTTGGCGAACTTTGCATAGGCCTATATTATATATCGCAGAGGTTACGGAATAGGCCTAAAAAAGTTACGTAATGCAGCTTTAATGACTACAATAGTAATTTCTTGCTAGAAATGACATCATAAGTGGAAAACATTTATCAAAAATGTACATTTACACACAAACTGATGACCAGCCGCAACTTTCAGACGCCATCTTTATGTTTCCAGCTCAACTATCACAGAAAGGAGAGCAAAGGATTGTGGGATATCAAAGTCAGCGAAGGATACATCCAGGGCGGTTCTAAGGTCAGTGGATATTCGGGGCTTTAGCCCAAACTAAAATTGGGTATTTTTATTTAAAGGAATTAATTAATTATAAAAGCGATTTAAGGGAATAAAGAAAAAGAAATGCTTATTGTATTAGTGAAATAATTTTAACTATTTGCAAATAATATTTTATTTTTAATTATGCATGCATTCTCTCTAAATGAATCAAGGAAATTATAGCATATTTTCAATTCAAAAAGGCAAAATTTGATAAAAAAAAAAAAAAAAAGTTGAGTAATTTGCGTCACCGGATACTGTCGGAGTTACTGTCACATTTCTATTGTAAAACAGTCAAATATTAAATGTTTATCTACTTACATTTTACCAGGCATTCGTTCACTTCTTTAATCACTCTGACATTGATGAGCTAGACTGCTGAACTTTTAGTCATTCTAACAACAAACAGAGCGGTGCGTAGTGAAGTGCATCAGAGCAGCATCAAGACTATCAAATATATTGCAGTGAATCTCTTATTTGCATCTTAAGTTTATTGCCAGTAATAATGACAGGTTTGCGAAAGTGTAGAACTTGGTGAGCTCGCACAAAACACATCTTCAGCACAGCGACTCATTTAAACGCCTCTGATTGGCCGATGCGTTCAACAGACATGTCTGTGATTGGCTACAATGCTCAACGCTGCAAAAAGCACGTCGTAAGTGGTTCAAATTCAATAGGAAATTCAACATTGACATCTAGGAACTGCAGGAAAAGCAGTAGATTGCCGAGCATACTCTCCATCTGCTGTTAGTCGACCTCACCAGCAGGTGGTGCAAAAGCGCGTGTTGTAGACGAAGACCGAGCAACAGTTTGAGCAAGCCATTCATTCATAAAAACTCATTTACAGCAACTGAGCATGCATTATGTTTTTGTGATGATTATCTGGGTTAGTATATATGCGGAAAAGATGATAAAGACACAAAAGCTGTGTTTATGTTTCATTCAATAACTTCATTGTTTTACAGTTGGTTTAAGACTGTAAGTCGTTCTATTCAAATGCTATTGAAGTTAGAAACGTGTATAGCCTACCAATGTCGTATGTAACTTTAGAGACGGTCCCTAAATGTGCGAATGTCCAACGTCAAGCCAACTTTATGCCAGTATATCACTGGGAAATGTTCAGCATTAAACTTTGCGCATTAAGTTCATATTCTGAGTCCATCTGCTTGCCTGCGAGTTTGGTCTTTTATATCACTGTAATTAGTCCATTAAGCTACGTTAAGCATTTTATATGTCCAACAGGGGAATCCTGAAGTATTGAGGTAAACCGTAGTAACCTACTGCATGCAGCACATCGCCGCAATATAAAGTTAAGGCAACTAAACAACCAAGAGAAATATACAGTATGTCAACCTCAAATGTAACATTGGATCTGTACATCTGCATCAGGGGAATAACATTATAATCTCGTTCACGGTAGAGAGAGATGCTTGTAGGCTACACAGGAAAAGTAACCGTGAAGACACTGAATTTAACATAAAAAAGCCTTCATAATAATCACAAATACACTTACATTGCTGACATGAGTTTTTATGAATGAATGGCTTGCTCTAACTGTTGCTGGTCTTCGTCTACAACACGCGCTTTTGCACCACCCGCTGGTGAGGTCGACTAACAGCAGATGGAAAGTATGCTCGGCAATCTACTGCTTTTCCTGCAGTTCCTGAATGTCAACGTAGAATTTTCTGTCAAATTTGAACCACTGAATTTGTGGAAGCGAATTTGCAAAGCGAAATAAAATGGACCGAAAATTGCCTGTTGAATTTTATAGGTTGTATTTTTAAACAGTTTGAATATTTTGGAAGTGAAATATGAAAGGTGAAAATGGATTATTGAATTTTTAATAATGAAAATGTGTTTGAAATATTTTGAATTGAAATATTCACAGCTTAAATATTGAACCATGCTGAATTTCAGCCCATAAAAATGCAAGCCCTAATAATACAATGCATTAAAATGCAAGCATGGTTAAGGCAATTCATATTATTTTCAAGTAGTGCAATTCAACAGGCTTTTTTGTTTCAAAAACATTTGGCATTATTTTACTTCCATATCGTTTGCATCTTCAAGGCGTATACACACATTCTTCCTGTGTGTTGACGTCAATCTTTATGACTGTCAGACAACACAAGACTGTCGATATACACGAATAACTAGTCAATGGGTATTTGATTACCAACATTCTTTAAAATCTTCTTTTGTGTAAACCAGAACATACAGGTTTAAGAACTCATACAGGAAACAACTTGAGGGTAAGAAATGGCAAAAAAAAAAAAAAAATGTTTTGGATGAGCCATCCTTAAAAAAATAGTTTTTTACTTGAATAAAATAGCCTAATAAAATAAATGTTAGATGAAACAAAACAAAAAGTTAAACTTATTTGATCTAATTTTTATTTAGTTTAATTTGTACTAATAAAAAATATATAACTATATATATATAGGCTATTATATATTTTAAATTGAATTTAAGTTTTAGTAATTTTGTTGTGTTGTCATTTTTATTAGTTTTTTTTAAAAAATATATAAAACTAATAAAAATGACAACACAACAAAATTACTAAAACTTAAATTCAATTTAAAATGAAAAATATAGAAATAAAAATGTCAAAATATTAATTAAAACTATAATAGGATCTTACTAAAATAACACTAGCATCACGCAAACTTTCCATATTGACATCTGTCTAATTTGATGATCTTCTACCGAATGGCAGATGAATTTGCAGCAGAATACCGAATATATTTGATTAAACATGATTTTGGACATCAAAAGATAGGAAATCTTTTCTCCTCACTTTCATCAAAGGTGCATGTTTTGCTATACTATTCTCGATTAAAGTAATTGCATTTTTTTATGATTTAATTACATTTTTGACTTCATGGTTAAAACACATTTTTAAGCTTGATCAACCAGTTATTACTGTAATGTTCAGTAAAGATGAAACAATGATTACACTGAATCTCCACTGACTGAACCTCCTCAATAAGCTGTAAACCACCTCCCATTAGAGTCCTTTAAATCTCCATCACCATCAGAGGAAAAGGTTCATGAAAACACAAGACGGCAGATTCACCAGCAAGAAGCACGAAACCAAAGAGATCACGAGTACAAGAGAAGACATGTACAATCAAGGACCAACAATCGGGACAATAAACCCCTCATTCATTGGCGCTCCAGATGAGAAGGATCCATCACAGCCCAGGATGGATCCGCCACTGTATCCAGGCATGCCTATATATCCACAAGGTCCAGTTCACACCGGGGTCACGGTTCAGCCCACTGTGTTCATAACCTCCACACCAGCGCCTGTTAATTTGCCAGATTACTTGTTCTACTCCATCTTTACTCTGGTGTGTTGTTGTCTTCCACTGGGAATCGCTGCCGTCATCTACTCTATCTATGTAAGTATTCGCTCTCACTTCATATATATCTTGAGATATACACTGTAAAAAATGTACTGTAGAATTTACAGGAATTTAAATGGCAAAAAAGTTACCAATATAGTCCTTTAAAAATGTTGGTAATTGCTGTAAAATGTATTGCAGTATAATACTGTAAAGCAATTTACAGTTAATTGTTGTATGTGAAATACAGTAATTTGTATATATATATATATATATATATATGTATATATATATAGCTTGAGATAATGCACTTTTACACAATTTAACACTTTATAGAATGTGATGATAAAAGGTTTTATTGAGTTGATCTTCTTTGTGAACATGTTGTGATGCAGTGATATTGGCATAAACTCTGATTACATTTTATGACTATCTACTAACCAAATGCCGGGAAACCTTACGGTCATATTGCAAATTAAACTTTTCATTTCCTGCAATGATGTCATCAGGGATGGGTTACGAAACCTGGTCCCGGGGCTAAATTGTGAAAGCATGCAGTAACGCCACGTTTACACAGAAAAAAATGTGCTTTTCACTTCTCCCATAGAGTATGATTGCAGAAAAAATACATATGTTTGTACTGAACATTGACAGAGCAACAGATTTTGTGTGAAAATAAATCACAAAAGTGGTTTATTTTGTTTAAAAATCTTATGAATGAATGAGGTGGCATATGTTTTTAATAGTCTAAATTAATACTTGTTAAAAACAATCACTTTAGCAAAGTTTGTACCCTTTTCTGTTTATTTTGATAAATAAAAGAATTAATTTTTGTTCAATAAATATACTGTGGTTTATTTTGTTTAAAAATCTTATGAATGAATGAGGTGGCGAGACACACGGGGTAATATGTCAAATAAAATAATATGTTTTTAATAATGTCTAAATTAATACTTGTTAAAAACAATCAAAATCATTTTTGTGCAATAAATATACTGTCATTAAAATATGTTAATATATTTAAAAAATACATTAAAAAAGTAAAGATTCTCAAAGCATTGAATGAGATCCCATAATAATTAAATACAGATTTACAGTTGAAACATTAAATCATATTTTATTATATGATAGTATATATATATATATATATATATATATATATATATATATATATATATGCAAAAGCCTCTAAGTGCCATCTGAAATTTTCTTCTAGAATGGTAATTTTTATCAAGCTCGTATATTTAAGTTCAGTTATTTCACTTAAATGACAATTAATAGGTAATCTTCATTGTCATTTAAGTGAAATTACTGAACTTAAATGTACGAGCTTGATAAAAATGATCATTCTAGAAGAAAATTTGAGATGGCACTTAGAGGCTTTTGCATCTGAACTCTTCATACACACACACACACACACACATATATATATTCTATATTTTTTTTTTTAATATGATGGTTTCATTAGGAATATAGTGATTATCTCTCAGATGGACACCCAACTTAATATTGCTATGATATTTCCCATCTGAATCTAACCATATCATGTCAATAAATGGAAAAGTTAGTCAGCTGTTTATTATCATGTTAATTATTGGTTAATTAGGCGCAGAAGGGGCGCCTTTTACCCCAAATACTATACTTTACATATTCTTCCGCTATTGAAAAACTGCTGGTTTAATTATCTTGAACAAAACTGAAAATCACTAAGAAGACCTTTGTCTCAAAATATAGTCAATGATTATCATTATAATTATCATAATTATAGATTATCATTTGCTACTTAAATCTACAAAATTTTAACATATTAGATCAAATTAGCGAATCAAGTCAAGGATCAGACAAATTTCCACATGCATCTTGAAAAGCGTATGTTTTGGAAAGTGATGTTGCAAGTTTTTGTGCCATCTAGTGGTTTAGAGGAAAATAAACTCAAAGTAGTCTTTTACCGCGGTGCGCCTTTAGCCCCGTTGTCTCCTGCTCCGTTTGCAGTGCGCATCTGATCAGCGGCTGCCCTACCACAAACACAACATTTATTCATTATTCTCATGTTTTTTTGCAGACTCAAAATGCTAACATGGCTGGACAGCAAGATATAGCGGACAAGTCCTCCAGAACGACATTGATCCTGAACCATGTCGCTCTCGGTATCGGCCTCGCAATCTACATACTGATCATCATCCTCTCACTGCACAATAACGGCTTTTTTTAATGCTGTATTCTGCTTCACATGCAGCTAATCACTATTTTACCAAAGAAATTACAAATCACAAGTGGTGTACGTGAAATTATTTGCATTTAAATGTATTCAGTGTATTCTCTTGATTAATGTATTTTATTTATTTATTATTCTGTTTTATGAATCTTATTAATGTCTTCATTGATAGTATTCATTTAATCATCTTTCTTTGTTGCATTATTTTTTTCTACATTATTGAATTCTTTAATCATTTATATATTTTCTACTATTCGCTCTGACAAGTTTGATTGTTAAGATATTTTCCATCAGAATTGATTATGTGATGTAACTTTGTATCAAAATATCAGGGATTAGAATCTTTTGGTACCTCACGATTTGATTCCGATTGATTCTTGAGGTCACGATTTGATTCAAAATCCCACTGAAAGAAATGTGAACCTTGAAATGAATTTTTTTACTAAATAAATTTACAAATTGTTGCCAGTCTTAGTGAGTTTGATTCATGCATTGATAGTTCGTGTGTTGTAATTGTTGTATAATGCAAGTTTAGCACTGCTGCAGTTCATTTTACAGTTTACCGTGCATTATGTTGATTATTAGGTATAAGTCTTCTGTTCCAGATGTATACAACTTTATTTTTATAATTATTATTTTCTTATTTAAATGTTCTTCCTATTTGTCATATATGTATGTACCCAGAACTCCTAAAAAAACACAACAAATGACTTGTATTTGCGCACACATGGCGAATAAATCTCATTCTGATTCTGAAAAATGTGTCTTAACAGTTTTTGGTACTTAAATTTTTTGTTTGAAATCCATACCTGTGGCTGTAAGAAATTAATTGCTTACATTTGATCTGTTTTTATCACTTGAATTCATATAGGCTATAATCAAGACAGCACAGTGGCTGCACTGTCAGCTCACAGCGAGAAGGTCTCTGAAGACTGAAGCTTCCCCTGCGATGCTGCGTTCGACATCTGATCGTCAGCTGGAGCCCCGAAGGAAACGACCATGAGAAGGACCAGCACGCTGGTTTGACTAAGCGCCGAAGTAGCCCTATCCTGTGGACCAGAATAGGATCTAGATCGGGGCCATAGGCGAGGGGACTACACCTCCATTGAGGTGAGTGAGTCTCGACCTTAACACCGAGATAGACATTTTCCTGCAGTGAGAACATGTACTATCCATAAAAGCAGCCTCAGTGTGTTGAATGCCCAAACACGCGAGGCAACGATTGTGACCGTCAGCTGGTGCCAGGGAACGACTGGAACCAGAAACGCACGGGTGGAATGACATCCTGAAAAGGACGCAGTGTCACACCTGTGAAGGTCTTTTAGGGAAAAAAACACTTTTAAAGCTGCAGTAGGTAACTTTTGTAAAAAATTTATTTTTTACATATTTGTTAAAACTGTCATTATGTCCTGACAGTAGAATATGAGACAGATAATCTGTGAAAAAATCAAGCTCCTCTGGCTCCTCCCAGAAATACGCCGCTCCCGGTCAGAAACAACCAATAAGAGCCAGGAGGAATGTCTTAGCAGTGCTAATCAAGCTTGTGTATGCACTGATCACACCCCTCTTGCACAGCGTGTACCGTCGTTCAAAATCAAGATTGCCGGTGTGCCGCAGCTGTGCTAATGGCGGACAAACAACCAAAACTGCCAATTTCTCGAGTGGCACCTGCTCATACAACAAAGACGGGTAAACGGAAAAAGACAGATGGCGATAAACAAACGAAAAAGAAAGAATTAGACAGATCCCGAAATAAAACAAGGGTAAACATCGGAGCGGCTTTTCAGAGGTGGAGGACCAAGATTGTAGTCAAAGTATGGGCAGGCCATAGTCAACGTAAAGCATATTGTTGATGTTTTGTCCCTACCAGTGAATGTGCCATAACTGTTTATCCGCTGTCATCGGTGGCCCTGCTTACTAGCCTGCGCGTTCACGGCAGGCTCCGTTGTGGGGCAGGAGCTGTGGAGGGAGGGCTGTAGCGCAGCAGAGAGCAAGGGGGAGTGACCTGTAAGCTGTGCTTGTTCAAATTTTCAGGCTAAGTCAACGTTTTCTAAAAACTCCCTACTGCAGATTTAATATAGTGCTGAGACCCTCAGGGATGGCCGCAGTGCACAAGCATGGAATAGTGTAGCCTGCTGTACACTCTCAACAGGAACACCCTCGAGACCAACACAATGAAATTCACAGTTCTGTGAAAACAGCAGTTGTTTGAACTGTAAGCTCGCGGCCACAGCTGTACGTGCCATAACCAACGCCAAGAAAAGAGAGCTCCAAAGCTTGTGAAGTCTGCAGCACTCTTGGAGAGAGAAGTGTTCACAACTCGGCTCCGAAGCGAAAGACAAAGGTGCGTGCATCCGCTTCAGTATTTATACCCGTGCTGCAAAATCTCGCACGCCAATGTGCATTGTCTCGTTCTGTATACACTCAAAGATGATTGGAGCTCCCTGAAGTGATCCCAAATACGTTGGTGACGTTGACGTAACAGAATCTGTTTGAGATCGAATTAATGCTAGATGTTTTGCTATAAATTACGGACGTGGCATCTGAGGACTATTTGTCATTTTTCTCAGTTATTTTGCTTTATATTCAATCATACAATCAAACAAGAAACTCTGCTTCTAACCACAGGTCGAGATCTGTCGTTCCAACCACACTACTTTGCAATGCTGTTTGCGAATGTTCGTTGGATCGATGGTTTCGGGAAACACAGACTCGTTGAACTATGCTGATAATGTGCGACCATAGTTGGCAAACAATGCTTTCGGGAAACACACCCCAGGTTGTTTCCCCTGCCTGTAACCTGGGATGGTGGGTTAGGCTCCAGCCCCTTTCACACAGAGATTCCGGAAAATACACGGATAATGTGTCAATTATCCGTGCAACTGTTTGATTGAAAAACAATCAAAAAACAATTGTTTGATTTTGCTTCATTCACATTGCCAGAGCATTTTTTTCCGGATTCTGTCGTACACTAACGCATCGCGTACCGTTCCACAAAGCTGGCGAATGATATCTCAGCTTCAGCGCGGATAGTAAGGAGCTCCTGGTCTCTGCTTCATTCTATTTTGCAGACATTTCTTCGTTCTTTTTTTGTTAATTATGAACACAAACTTTCTTCTAAGAGCAACAAAATACCCTTTATGGCATTGGTCCTGGCTTTTGTTCACACAGGGCGCATTCTGGAACTGATCCCGGCAATGTTACTAGGTCTCCATCCCGGCATCAATCCCGGGACGTGTTTGCGTACACACAGAAGGCACTCTAGCGATTTTACAGCAATTTCCGGTGATCAACGTGCTTTGTGAAAGGGGGTCTAGAGAGGTTAAATGGTGTGGAGAATGGATGGAAGAGTAGAAGCAATGTCCCTGTGGGAATGTTTGGAGGATTCTTGCATAACCAAGAAAATACATTTGAAAAACTGGATGTTTTGACTCCTTTAACGTTCACTTAAACCAAAAAAAACAAACTCCTTAATACATTAAAACAAATGTATTGGACGTTTAAAAAACAATCAGGGATAATTATCTCATAACATTCTAAGAATGTATTTTTGTTAGCTGGGATAACGTGGTTCAGATAAGGTAAAGCAATGAATCTCCGCTGAACCTCCCCTATCAAGCTGTAAACCACCTCCCATTAAAGTCCTATAAATCTCCATCACCATCAGAGGACAAGGTTCATGAAAACACAAGACGGCAGATTCACCAGCAAGAAGCACGAAACCAAAGAGATCACGAGTACAAGAGAAGACATGTACAATCAAGGACCAACAATCGGGAGAATAAACCCCTCATTCATTGGCGCTCCAGATGAACAGGATCCATCGCAGAAGCCCTGGATGGGTCCACCTGCGTCACCAAGGTCCTATCCAAACACTTCTGGATATCCCAGCCAGCCGTACGCAGCTCAAGGTGGCCCTCAGGGCCCGTATCCCCAACAACAGCAATTTCAAACCATGTCTGTATACCCACAAAGATCGAATGCAGGTCACACCGGGGTCACGGTTCAGCCCACTGTGTTCATGACCACCACAGCGGCCGTTCATGTGTCGGATTACTTGTGCTACTCCGTCTTTACTATGCTGCTCTGCTTTTTCCCTCTGGGATTCGCTGCCATCATCTTCTCTGCCTCTGTAAGTATTCGCTCTCATTTCAAGAGTAATTGATTGCCTAATAATGAATTACCTATGTTTGAAGTAATGAAAATACGTTTTAATTGACAACATGCATTTGATCCAATTATTTTTTTGTTAGTATATTTATTATCTCTGTTTGTAACACTGAAAGACTTTATTTGTCTGATAAAATGTTTAAAATAGAAATGTATTAAAAACTAACTGAACTTAACTGAATGCTTCATAAAATGACCCATAGATGTTACATTTGATAAAAGATTTTATCGAACATGTCATATAAATACAAATAAACTGTACTGAGCTTATCATAATACAATACTAATACTATATATATATATATAGAATGTGATGATAAAAGGTTTCATTGAGTTGATGTTGTGATGCAGTGATTTTTGCATTAACTCTAAATACATTTTGTGACTATCTGCTAACTGTATACTGGGAAACCAGAAGGTCATATTGCAACTGAAACTTACCAGTTCCTGTGAAATGATGTCATAGCCATCTCACCAGATAGCTGCTGGATTCTACTTTTACAACAGAGATTACAGCGTAATTAAGTTCATAGCTCTGGATAACTTTGAACTTTGGATTTACATTTGGAGGCATCAACAGCATGATCCGTGTGCTCCATCATAACCATGCAAATGATGGAAAGATCTGTGACTGTCTGCATTCTCTCCCAAGTTACTCACTTACCTGATTGTCTGCTGGTCATTCGATCCTTTACCTGTTTAATAAAGTTCCTGCTCAATGATACCCGTGTTCCTTCTGTTCATGTGTTGACATTTTTTTTTAAACCTTTCTTTTTTGTGCGTTTGTTTTCATAGACTCGAGATGCTAACATGGCTGGACGACAAGATTTAGCGATCAGATCCTCCAGAACGGCGTTGATCCTGAACAATCTCGCTCTCGGTATCGGCCTCACAATCTACACAGTGACCACCCTCCTCTTACTGTGGGCGTATGGCATAATTAAATGAACACATGCTGTATTCTGCTTCAAATTCTGCTATTCATGATTTTGCAGAAGAAATTATAGGTATTTTCAAGATCTTTTGAGGAAATAATTCAATGTATGTTTGTTTTAGTTTTTTAATGCTGTCAGACTGAAAACTGTATTATCATCAATGCACTGAGCACTTATGAAACTAGATTTAATTTAGTGCAAGTTTCTTTCATTCTTTTAAATTACACATCAAAATAAAGTATTTTTAATGGAGAAAAAGGTTTTCTGGTTTTATTGATATAACAACATGATCCATAACCCAAAAGAATATATATATATATATATATATATATATATATATATATATATATATATATATATATATATATATATATGCTCATGAAATACATTAAGTGTCCTGCTCATCTATTATTATACAAGGTATCAATCTTTTCTAGCAATTTATGCAAGATTGATCTGCTCATTACGGCCTTGTTAAATGTAATGTTATGTCCAAGGATGTATTAAAAATTTGCCTCTGCTATTTATACAAGGAGTGTTTTTGGAGGGTATTTTTCACTCTATTTCTATCTATCTTTCAAACCCTGAACGATACCCCAATTGTTACGTCTTTCCCTTCAGTCTATGAGTTAATAGGGAATGATGAACAATAAATGTGTGGATAGACCTTGAGGATCTTCAAGTCTCCAGCCCCAGAGTCACAAACAACCAAACATTAGGGTTAAAAAAAAAAGGCATGTCTGCCTTTTATTTTTACACTAAACAGGGGTTCAAAAGTAACCAGGGATATTAAATAAAACATTACGAAGAAACCAAAAATACAAACTAAAGCATTACCTGGGGAGGAGGACCCAAACAAAAGAAAACAAAAATGCCTCTACCTTAAAGGGATAACATTAACTATAACTACCTATACATGAAATAAATAAAACAAAACAACATATAGCTTCCCTCACTCCTTAACCATCCATTAAACAAGAGAAAAGATATAGGTATCCTCCACCCAACGTTACCCACAACTTTTACCTTACCATTAATGTCATTGTACACATTGTAACCCAACAACAAAGAGCGCGACGAGTGCTAAATCGTCTGGGGCTGGAGATCACAAAACCAGTCACGAGTCGCAAGGTATTTGTGGCAATAGTCAACAATACGTTGTATGGGTCAAAATGATAGATTTTTCTTTTATGCCAAAAATCATTAGGATATTAAGTAAAGATTATGTTCCATGAAGATATTTTGTAAATTTCCTTCCGTAAATATATAAAACATTTGTTTTTGTGAGTGAATGCAGCACAATCGCGAACATAAATGCACAACTTGAAAGGCTATTTTCTCAATGTTTCGATTTTTTTGCACCCTCAGATTCCAGATTTTCAAATAATTGTATCTCAACCAAATATTGTCCTATCCTAACAAACCATACATCAATGGAAAGCTTATTTATCCAGCTTTCAGATATAAAAATCTATAATAATATATATAAATCTCAAATTGATCCATGTGTAATCATAAGTAGCATAGCTCATAATATGAAACTTATGTCAACCTTTTATTAAAGTCCGCGTGAACCAGAAGTTGCAAACAACTTTTCTCCAGTGTTGTGACGTATTTCCAAGTGAAAGGGAATATTGAACCGAGGGCAGGGTTTTACTTTAGCGCTCCTACTCTCCATCTCTACTCATAGCAGACTAAAGGTCTGAGGAGTGGTTTAGCGTTTTCAACCCAAGCCGTCAAACTGACGTCATCAGAAAAGGAACGCCATTCCAGACCGGAAGCAACTTTTCAGATTTTGATTAAAGATTACCACGCCAAACAATTTTTTTCAGTGTATTAACACAGATTAATTGTTCACCACAAGACTAGTAATATGCACTAACAAAGGAAATAGGGTAAATTTTGATATCAGGTCGACTTTAAAGATGCATGTTTTGCAATATTAACTAATCTTGATTAAAGAAGTTGAATTTTTTTTATGATTTAATTGCACTTTTGACTTCACGGTTAAAACGCATTTTTAGGCGTGATCAATCAGTTAAGAAACACTTTATTGGGTGTAATGTTAAAGATGAAGCAATTATTACATTGAATCTCCGCTGAACCTCCCGTATCAAGCTGTAAACCACCTCCCATTAGAGTCCTATAAATTTGCACGTCACCATCAGAGGACAAGGTTCATGAAACCACAAGACGGCAGATTAACCAACAAGAAGCACGAATCCAAAGAGATCACAAGCACAAGAGAAGACATGTACAATCAAGGACCACCAATCGGGAGAATAAACCCCTCATTCATTGGCGCTCCAGATGAACAGGATCCATCACAGAAGCCCAGAATGGATCAGCCTGTGCCGCCACCATACCAGGAACACCCTAGTGCCGGATACCCGTGCCCATATCCCAGCCAGCCATACGCAGCTCATGGTGGCCCTCAGGGCCCGTATGCCCAACATCAGCCGTATCCAGGCATGTCTGCATATCCACAAAGACCGTACGCAGGTCACACCGGGGTCATGGTTCAGCCCACTGTGTTCATGACCTCCACACCAGCGCCCGTTTATATCTCGGATTACTTGTGCTACTCCATCTTTACTCTGCTGTTCTGCTGTTGCCCTCTGGGAATTGCTGCCGTCATCAACTCGTCCAATGTAAGTATTCGCTCTCACTTCAAGAGTATTTGATCGCCACAACTTTGAAATTTGGATTTGCATTTGGAGGCATCAAAAGCAATGATGAAATTACAGAATGAAAAATGCAGATTTTTAGTATGAAAGGAAAACATGCATTAAAATTTATTTTTATTTTTAAATTGTGTTTGTTTTCTCAGGCTCGAAATAATAACATTGCTGGACGGCAAGATTTAGCAATCAGATCCTCCAGAACGGCGTTGGTCCTGAACAATGTCGCTCTCGGTATCGGCCTCGCAACCTACGCATTGACCACCATCTTAGTACTGTACTCGTACGGCGCATTTCACTGAACAGATGCTGTATTCTGCTTCAAATGCAGATTGGAAATTACAAGTATTTTCAAGAGCCTTTGAGAAAATAATCTATTGTATGTTTACATTTTATTTCTATTTTATTTAATGCTGTCCGATTGAAAACTGTATGACTATCAATGCACTGAGCACTTATAAAACTACATTTCATTTAGTGCAAGTTTCTTTCATTGTTTTAAATTACACATCAAAATAAAGCATTTAAATAAAAATAAAAAACACTCGGGAGTATTCTGGTTTTAATGAGATGTATATGTATATATATATACTCTGTATGATTTATAACCCAAAAGAAAAGTTCTGATAGTTCATGAAATACATTGTTTCTGCTCATCTATTAATATACAAAGTATCCAAATCTTTTCTAGCAATATTATCAAGTTTGATCTGCTCGATACGGCCTTGTTAAATGTAATGTACACGCATTTGCGAACAGTCTCATAATAAAGCTCATAATTTTTTCATATCAAGTTTTCCTAGATATCTGACTGGATATTGTACAGATATAAAAGGGAGAAGGATCTATGCGCAGCAAAATAACAAAACTACTCGGGTTTCTCAGAAATTAAAAAAACGTGAACAGAAGAACCAGTAAACATTACAGTTTTTCTCAATTGCTAAAACACTAAAACTCATTGGCTGAACAAAGTTCTCAGTTGCCTGAACTCAGTGAGCTAATTGTGCAGTCTGTTGTCAATACCTTAAACCATTTCACATGGTAAAACACAATTTGCAGATCTCACTTAGACTTTTCAGTAAAACTCTAAACACATTCTCATTCTCAAAACACATTCTGCACTGTAATGCACATGGTAAACACAAGTGGCAACAATCAAATACAAATAGAGAACACATGTCATTGATTGAACACAACCACTCAAAACTGATTTAACCTGTTTCAAATGATGCCCAAAGACAAGAAGAAGCACACTGATCACATGTTTGTCCCTTTTAGTATTGTACACTGTAGTACAGTGCATTGTAGTCTGTATACTGTACAATGAACAAATTGTATGGCCCTGAACATTGTGCTTTCCATTTGTTAACAGCACTGACTGCTCAATAGACTTTGACTGGTTGCAGGTTCATATCAACGAAGAACAAGAATTACAGTATCACAGAGATAAAGGACAAGTTTGTGAGATGCAAGGTACAGTACTGTAAAAATAGGGGTACAAGGAGAAGGAAGAACAAAAAAAAAAAATAATGCAAAGAGCAAAGCAGAGTAGTAATTTCTGATCAATTTTGAGCTACTATGGTAGAACATGTTTTCGTTCATCAAAAGACAATGATGGAAACATGAAATTTGTTTTGAGATTAAAAATGTACTTTGGATAGTACAGTAAGGTGTCACGGGTAAGTCTAAACAGAATAACAGTCCATAGATATCTTTCGAGAACTATATGTTTTGAACAATGTGTTTTCTGTTTTTTGGTGTATTGTTTACTGACTGCTTGATAGTGTATATCATTTTGATCACTTTGTTTAGGATTTGAGAGCAGTGTTTGATTTTGAATCCAGGTAAAACTGTTTTGAGGCGAAAGTTTCATTTTGCAAGAGGAGTCAGAGGTTTTGTGAATAGTGCTTGAAGATGAGGTTTTGTGTTTAATGTTTTCAGAAAATGGAGCAAGGTTTCAGAAATTGTGTTTTAGCAATTGAGAAAAACTGTAATGCGGACATAACAGACAACTAAACAGGACCAAACCCATTGCTTAAATACACTTAGTAAACAAAGGAGCGAACGAGATAATTAAAGATTAACAGGTGAATGGGATGATTCATTGACACACACTGTCAAACTAGGTCAAAATAATACAGGCAAACAAACTGAAAACAAAGAAAACCAAGACAAAATATCTGTGACAGATATGGAAACAAGTTTGTTCATATGATCTGCAATCAGAAGTAGCACAGCTCATAATGTTATTTCTGGTAAAGAAAAAGCTGAGCATTTTAGGGTTGTTATAATAATGTGCAGAACAACTGTAAATGATTAAATTGTAGATTATCATCTAATCTTATTTTACTGCATTCCTCAGTGGAAGGCCAAATAGTTTTATACGACTATAGGATGAAATAAAGTTTGTAACCAACCTTTAAACTTATAGAATGTTTCTGTATTGAGAGCTGAGAAACAATTTTACATACTGTCTCCAATATGAAGGACTTTCACTTTTATCAGGGTAAATTCAGGTAAACTGGGTGATTTTGTGAGCAACTGTTTAATATTGAGATGTAAAATCAGTCTGTGAAACACGACAACCTAAAAGAACCAGAACTGATACTTACAAAGACTAAAGCTTTGAGATCATAAAAAAAAAAAAAAACAGTGTGGTATAAATATGAATTCTGTCTACTGTATGTACCTCAATCATAGGCTCCTGTTGTTGTTGTGATGTTCACTAGTGGGCAGCACTGTCAAGTGACACTCTCGAAAGCATGAAACAGAACAATAGCTTCCTCTGCTGATGTTTTGTGGTGTATTTTACTTTGCAGTCTGAAATAAACAAGTCTTCTCAGATCCATCTCACCAATCCTCCAGTCATTTTCATTCACGGTGTAATTCTGGAGAAAAGACACATCAAAGGTTCATGTTTGAAACTAGTTTTACACATCAGTCTATTAAAAACTTGGTTGTGGTTAAGATTACCCAGCTAACGGGGAACGTTCTCAGAACTTTGGTTAACATTTATGTTACATTATGCTGTATATGAGCATAACAATAATATCAATCAATAAACATATCAATAATAATGTTCTCAATGTAAGCACAAAAACGTTATTTACACCGTTTATGCAACGTTTTTTCTTCAACATTTTAGTTGGATGTTCCTCTAATGTTTGTTTAAATGTTACTTGTTTCAGAACGTTCAGAGAACATTCAAATGGAACGTTGAGGATGAAATGGAATTGAAAACTAATTGTGTTTTTTTTTATGTTTAAAAACTGGACGTTTTGAACGTTCAGAAATAACGTTTTCACAACGTAAATGGAACGTTAGCAAAATGTAAGCCGCTCGTTTATACCCTTATTGTGGTTGTTATAAAAACGTCCTTAGAGCTGTTTGCTGTGCTCTTTTTCTTCAGGCCTTTTAAGGGATTGTTGTTTTTTCCTTCTGTTTAGAAAGACAGAGAACATAAACATGATGACATGAGGTTTTGGATAAAAGCTTTTACTAAATGCAAAGAAGCACCTGATCAGAGACTCACATCATCCACAGAGCAGCACAAATCAACAGCAGAGCAATGAGAGTCAGATGGAGGTCGAGCAGCGGGAGCCGCACGGAGGATGATGTAGAGCTGGCTGGTGTTGTGTCGACAGCATCGCCAGACAAAATCAAGCACTTGGAGAAAATGTTGTGATGTCCACTACTAGTTAAAAGCTTGAACACATATAGTCAAATATGAAGTGCCTTTCACAGATGTCCTCTAACTGAAGACCTCCTGTCAAAGTTTTCCCAATTTAAGAAACACGTGCTACATGAACTTCATGTTACAGTGCTCCTTGCCGTTTCCCCCTTCGGGAACGACGTCCTTTCCCATCGGGAGCGTTGGAATGAGGGAGCGCAATGCTCAGGTACTAACACTGTATTGATGCAGTGATACATGGGAAAATTACAATTTCGACGCAGCAAAACTAAAGCCATACTATACAAATTAAATATGTAATTTATATAATTATAGTGTAATAATAGTGTGATTTCCTCTCCAGGGCGCTTAATGACCTGCATATGACCGGGCTGAAAGGCAATGACGAGAAGCTGAAGGCGAAGCTCATGTCAATAGTGAAGAGATGCACTGAAACTCGCCATCCAGATTTCAGGGGAGATCATTGGCAGGTGAGGGAGTTTAACCTTGTTATCCTTCGCTTTCTCTCCTCTCAGGACGCCCGTGAGTTCCTGATGGTTTTTCTGTCCTATCTGAAGGAGGAGGGTGAGCTTCTGGCATAAATACACCTTCCCAGAAGCCAATATGAAGTTCCAGCTCAAACGCCTGCGCGCCTGTGACAGGTATAATCTCACATCCACACCTGTGCTCGTTTCAGACTCTCAGATTTATTAATGTGTCGCTGATGTTCTGGTCTTCAGCCCTCGGAGAAGCCTCATAGACAGCCTGCAGCATTACTTCAAAGTGAGTGACAGCCTTGATTACATCATATCAGCAGGAGGATGTGGATTCTGATTGGCTGAGGTCTGTGTCCTTTATTTTTTCTCCATATATCTTAATTTGCGAGTATGCCGCCACTATGGCCTTAGAAGTCTTAAATCTCCCTTCCCCTGGCATGCAACTTGGTTAATTAGCCAGTACCCTGCAGAATAACCCAACATGCGCTAGTTTATAACTTCTGATCATTTGAAACTCTCTACCGGGTGATGGTAAATCTGGCCATGCACTTTGACATCAGATCCTCAATGCGAAAACTCAAGGATTGACTGGAAGTTCCAGAAGAGCTTTCCCTGTCCTGCCGCTCAGGTGCGTGTCAGCTCATCAAACATCTGCCCTCTGCTGGACAGTCATTGGAATTACTCTAAAAGTAATCGTCAGGAAGACATTTGCTCTGAAAACAACATTTCATTTGAAAGATGTTTAAGCACTGAATATGTACTGAAGTGTTTTCATATTTTATGTATGATCTTCAGCAGAGAGCAGTGGAGATGACAATGATAAAGAGAAAAAGTTTAAAGCAACAGCAAAAGAGAAAAAAGAGGAATAGAGATGATGAGCCTGCAGGACCAGAGGAAAGATATAGACAGCAATTCATTGATGAATAGAATGTTATATAGAACAATAGATAGATAGAGAATGTTATATAGAACGACAGATAGATAGAATGATATATAGATAGACAGAGAATGTTATATAGAACAATAGAACGAGTAACTTGCTCTTCTATGTGAAGAGGTAAACAGTAGCACAATACTAGTGCTCAGCTAATGTCCAGTGCTCAAGTCAAGGTACCTGTAGCTGAACAACGGCTGGTTGATGCAGTTTTGAAGAGAAAGAAAACTTAGTGAAGATCCTTCTGTGAATAAACACCAGCTCTTCCCCGATTCATCCATCTCATGCTGGGCATTGCATCTCTCCACCAGAGCACCCGTTTACAAGACTTACAAGGCTTTTTGTCAGCTTAGCTTCTGGCAGGTTGACTGGCTGGGCCGGGTCTTCTCATGGGAAGATGTCCTAAAAGCTGTTGGCGTCTCACGGCTCCTGTAAAGGGTTGTACAGACAGTTCAACATGGCGTTCTTCATTAGAGAGATGCATTCATCTACATCCGTGGTTCATCATTCAATCCTAAAAATAGCAGGCTGTGGCTAATAACATCAGGCACATTATAAAGATAATAAATACCATCAAAAGAGCTTCTGTCTATCATGAGAGCTTCACATAGACTCTCTGACTTCTCATTATTCATCACTGCCATTATACGCTTCTCTTTAGTAGACCGGTCACTTCCCTGTGCTTGGGGAATCAGCCACATCTCCATGGGTTGATGTGAGTCTTTGCTGAAATCAGTAGAAAGGAACGGCTCATGGTGGTAAAACCAAATGATGGAAACGTTTGCTACAGCACTGGACATAAACCACCGTCTTCTGCATGTGCAACAAGAAATGTATACTGACATTGTTAAGCAATTTGGTCAACTATGGTTGGTTTTAAATGTGCTATATAAATAAATTTGAACTTGAAATAAAACAAACACAAAACATGGTAACCACAAATTAACCATGGATTTGCAATAGTTTAACCATATTTGTAGTAAAACTGTGGTTATACAAATGATAACCAATCTGCCACAAAAAAACATGGTTAGTACACTTTTAATATAATAAAACTATAGTTAATATTCGTAAGAAATAATGGTGTCAAACTAAAAATGTGTATTAAAAAGTACAGATTTAAGTTTGAAGTTGAGGGTGTGTGAATATTATGAGCATTTAATGTCAACTAACGTTACACGTTTACATGTTTCACAGTTAATCATTAACGAAATATATATCATTCCTTGTGAAATACAAAGTAAGATTTACCTCAGTGAGCGGTGGAAAATGAATTTCTGTAAACTTTTTAGACCAACAAAGACGGTTCAAACCAAGAGCAACGCGAAATGGCGGAGTAAGTCCCGCCTTCTGAATAAAAGAGCCAATCGCCGAATGGTAAAGTCAATGCGTCACTGCAGCAGCCGTTAGAAGACGAGCACTTATGACCACAGATATCATATAATAAATTTATTATATGATATCTATGCGTATGACTGCAAAAAAAAAAAAGCACTTATGACTGCACATGCGCATTGGCAAGATTTGAGTGTTTAGAAACAAAATTTATTAGACAGTTGCTGTCAGATTTCATTGGTGATTTCAAATATGAAGTTTAATCGTAAGCTTGGTGAACATATTTGGAGAATTTTATGTTTCCCCATTCAAAGAGATAAGAGCTGTCCTTGCATGACTAAAATAGACCATTTCACATTTCTGTTTTTTTTTTTTTTTTTTCAGAAGCAAAAGTCGTCATAGTTGGTTATAGCGGCGAATGAGAGAATACATTAAATATATTGTGTGTTCCCATTGGCTCAAATAGCAAAATAAAAACTCCAAAATAGTGTTTTCACAACTTTCAAAAAGAGGGAAAAAATAGAGAGATTGATAATGGCAGTCAGACCTCAAGGTTGAGATGCTAACGGACTTTTTCGAAGACACTAAACCATTTCTATAAAGTAAATATTCAAGGAAGCATGTCATTTACGTGAAAGAAAGTATCAGAAACATTTGTATGTGCTATTTGTGTAATTGTAGGGACTAAACTTACCTGAAAGTAGTAAAAACAACAGTGAGAGAGTTTTGCAGCTGGTGTCAGTTGAGCTGCCGCCAAATTTCCATGGTAACGCCCTCTGCTTCAGTTCAAATGCGACTGCGCACGCCCCTTAAAACACGTAGAAGTCACGCAGTATTTACATAAATGTAGAATTGATGGAGTGAATTATTTGATAATCAGATCAAATCCAGAAACTTGATACATTATTAAGTGGATAGTAGGCCTGTGGCCATCATCAAACTGTAAATGGAATGAGAACATGAAAGCAGTATTGAGAATGTAAAACTATGTTTACGTCATTTAGATATAATAGGCTATAATATAATATAATATAATATAATATAGCTTTAGAAATGGTAAACGTGGTGTAGAAATAAAATTGTAAAACATTGATTAAAAACTAGGCTATAGGCTACAATATTAAGGCATGAATATATTTTATTTTCAACGTCTATTTTTGAGCTAAATTTAAACCAAATCAGACAGACCAAACAAAGCCCAAATTTCAACGTCTATTTTTTGGGCTAAATTTGGACCAAACAAAGCCCAATTTTCAATGTCTATTTTTGGGCTAAATTTGGACCAAATTTTGGGCTAAACGAAGGCCATGACAGGACGACTTGATTTAGCCCAAAAAAACAACGTACAAATGACGTCTGTTGCTGGGTGGGAAAGATGTCAACTTTACCGTCACTCCCACAGCAGCTGTTAACACCCTGACAGCAGCGTTAACTAGTTTCTTGTCATTTGATGCAAACGTAATACGATAAAAAAGTAAAGTGTTATAATACATGTTAAATTAAAAAACTTTGCAGGATTTATGATGCTGATGACCGTTAAATCACATCATCAGTCTTTGAACAGGGTCATAGCTGCCATAGAGGCGTTTCAAAGATGGCCGCTGATTTAAATGACTGGAGTAAACTTATTTTTCACGAGAGCGGAACTGTAGGCCGCTAATATTTGGGCGAAAGTTAAACATTTGTCTTGGCGAAAATAGCTAGTCATTCTCCTACTATATTTTATTTTCACTAATTTCACTAAAGATGTTTGGAAGAAAAGTATATTAATATATAATCACAACAAAAGGTAAACAATTTAACAAATTTCCATGAGCTGAAGGTATCACAAAAGGTAGTTTAACCTGTGGCACAAATGATGTGTGGGGTTACTGAACTTTCTTATTGTAATATTTTTTCATTGTCCCATCGTCCAGTTTGCATGGCTCTTGAAGGTCTCAGCATCCTCAGATCTGAGCATGCGCAAATCAAGTACATTACAATGGGGTGTTAAATGCTGAATAGACGGTTTCTCACATTCAAAGTCAAGGTGACTGATTGCCTCCGGACACTTTTTACTGCTCTCATAAACTCTTATGGCCCTGCTGCCGTCCTTTGTCAAAACTCCGGAGGTCATCAAACGCAGAAACAAGAGTGAAACACAAAAAGCACTGAGACACAAAACACAACCAGAACGGCATCGCTTCAGTGAAACACAGGAGATTCATAACAAAATCAGAGAAGGTTTATTTGGTCGATAATCACCAGGCAGAGAAATCATGAAACATAAAACATATTTGATTACAAAAATATCAATTGTCTATTTTGTGAACCATTTCATGAGTTTGCATAGTGGATTCTGAGAATCTCACCAACTCCGTCAGCCGTGTTAAGCTGCGTAATAATGCTTTACTGCATTCAAAACAAACAAACATTGCATATAATGTCTGTTGCCTTTTCCTTTAAGGAAGGCAGAGGCAGATAAAATAGAGTATTTAGCACAAAAAGCAAATGTTTTATGTGTGATAAAGTGAAAAATAAAGAAATTCATGAAACACACACAGAATTAATTGCTAAATAGTTTGTCGCATTAATTCAAAACTTGTGTTTCACGAATGAGGCCCAATGAACGAGGAATGTCACAGCTCCATATTCCAGAGTTGAACTGCTGATTTGATATGGGAAAACCTGTAGGAACGTGCAAAAAATGTGATAGAGTTGCAGTTCTGGTTCGATTGTATTTGGCATCAAAAAGGATGGAGGAGGGATGAAGATCTGGTCTCCTCTTCATCAGAGGAACGTCTCAGTCCAGGACAGGCCGGCTCAAAGCAGTGTGCATCTCTCTTTCAGGCTTTTCTTCTTCTTTCCACTCTTCTTTCCGTTCTTCTCCTTGTTCTCAGACATCTTCTTCGCCCGCACCTCCCTCATCAAGTCAAAGAACACCTGCAAACAACAGACCCCAGTTGACGCACTCACAATCATCATGTATTCTGAGAGGATCGGGATATGAAAGGCACAAAACCTTATCGACGTTGGCTCGAGTTTTGGCGGATGTTTCCACGTACTGGACGGCCCACTCGTCCGCTTTGGCTCGGGCCTCGTCCGCAGACACCTGCCTCCTTTCCTCCAAATCAGACTTATTCCCCACCACTAACAGAGGGATTTTATCCTCCTCTGCTTTCACTCTCAGGATCTGCTCCCTGTGTGGATCAGGAACACATAAACACATATAATATGATCCTAACACAGCTCAGGTGAGAATCTGAGAATCTCTCTACAAACACGTTAAAAAAGATTGGCATAATTAAGATTTTTTTTATCGAAAGCTGTCTTTTATGCTCACCAAGGCTGCATTTGTTTTATGAAAAATACAGTAAAAACTGTGAAATATTATTTCAATATAAAATAGCTGTTTTCTATGTGAATATATGTTAAACTGTAATTTATTTCTGTGATCAAAGCTGAATTTTCAGCATCATTACTCCAGTCTTCAGTGTCACATGATCCTTCAGAAATCACTCTAATATGATGATTTGATGCTCAAGAAACATTTATGATTATAGTCAATGTTGAAAACAGTTTCATATGTTTGTGGAAACTGTGATGCATCTTATTTTTCAGGATTCTTTGATGAATAGAAAGCATTTATAGCTTACCTTATAGCAGTGCCTTATAAATATCTTTAATGTCACTTTTGATCAATTTTATGCATCCTTGATGATTAAAATGATCAATTTCTTTAAAAAAATAATAATTCTGAGTTCTAATTCTTAGTTTTTGTACTTTCAATCAAATAAAATGTCACTGTTTCAACTGTTTTACAATATACGGAAGTTTGTTGCGCATAAACCCCATTACAGGTTTATCATTATTATTATTTACTCACAAATAGCAATTTCTACCCAATAAAATATTTTACAGTTTGATATAACTAGAAAAACATATATTCATTATAGTGTGTGTGTATATTATTATATTTAAATATATATATATATATATATATTATATGATATTAGTACGTGTGTGTGTGTACTGTATATTATATAAACACAAACCTTTATGTTAGATGCAATTAATCGCATTAATTTTGACAGCACTAATTTGTTAACGTATTCGTAAAACATATATATTCCATGACTTTTCCAGGTCTAGAAATTCCCTTATATATCCACCAATATATTTCTAGTTCTTCTGCTATAATGACAAAGCTGATCATTTTTTAACACTTTTATTTTCAGAAACTAGGAGTGTCAATATATTCAAATAATCACTCTTTTAAAATTCTCTCATATATCCTGGTTTTCCAATCCTGACTCATAAATAAAATGACAGTTGTTGAAGGAACAGATTATAATAAATATGATGTCCGCTTACATCTTGATTTTAAGCAGTTTTAGCTTATTGTATGTCTTATATCTTACAGCTCGACATTTTGTTTCCATCAGATGATCAGAGTGTTGTTGTGGGCAGGATGCCAGCGAAATGATAACATCATTCTGCTCTTTCTGAGAACACACAGTGCGGTAACTGTGCTTCTTCCACACTGGGACTGAACTGAGCGTGTGTAAAGGCACTAGAACAGCAGATAAGCAGGATGTCCTGACCTGAACTCTGACGCGGCGCTGAAGGACTCTGGTTCGGTGATGGAGAAGACCAGGAGAAAGCCCTCTCCGCTGCGGAAGTAGTTATCCCTGATGGCAGCGTAATCTTCCTGACCCGCCGTGTCCAAGATATCAATCTGCACCTCCTCTCCATCCAGCACCACCTTCTTCCTGTAACTGTCAGCCTTGGTGGGCTCGTAGTCCTCCACGAACTGAGCAACACATATTAGACGAGTAATAGTCATAATAGACATAGGAGAGTAAGGCCCAATCCCAGTTCTACCGCTTACACACTTCACTTTCCCCTACCCCTCTGTTTAGTGCGTTCATGTGTTAGGGTAGGGTTGTCTCAATTCTCTATGGTTGGAGGGGGAAGGGTAGGGGGAAGGCCCATATAGCCCTTAAAACGAAGATTTTTCGGGACCACACTTCAAACGAAGGGGTACGAGAAATGTCCCTGCATACACCGGCTACAGAGGCAACATGGCTGACCCATAAATGTACGAATTTTTGGCATTCATAAGTATTTTAACGACAAATAATCATTAGCTTTATGTTACATACAATCTTGTGTTCATATTAAGAAACGTTTGCAAAAAATAAATAAAATCGCTGACGTTCGCTAACGATAGTCCCGCAACATATTTCCATGTCTGATAACTGGTGAATGTAATTGCGGCAGGGAATTGGATTATCTTTTACCGTACGTCTGCTATGCATTTCCTGTGATGTAGGCGCTAGCGACGATGTGTAACGGTGTAGTAGTGGTGTCCCATTTCTTAGGGGAATATTTTCACCCCTACGCCTTGCCACTCTGTTTCAAGGGGCAAGGGTTAGGGGTAGGTGAAGGGTAAGGGGTAGGCGAAGGGGTATAAATTAGAATTGGGATTGGGCCTAAATAAAGGAACTCTTCCTGACTGTGATGAACAAGTAATAATCATAATAGAGCAGATGAAGGAGAGTAAATGGCATAATTTAGAAGGAAGACTGTGATGAACTCACCTCGTCATACATGAACTGCAGTGTGAGAGCCGATTTCCCCACTCCGCCACTGCCAACCATGATCACCTTGTGCAGGACCAGCGAACTTTGATTTTTACTCTTATTTGCTGCCATGACTTTAGTGTTTTAGAAGAAGAAACAGAACTAGACTGCAAACATACAAAAGAATACAAACATACATTATTAATACATATTATGTATATATTATAAGTACATTCATAATATATATATATATTATAAATACGGTAACACTTAACAATGAGATTCATTAGTTAGCATTAGTTAGTCTATTAACTAACAATGAGCAATACATCTGTTACAGTAGTTATTAATCTTTGTTAATATTAGTTAATAAAAATACAGATGTTCATTGTTTGTTCATGTTAGTTCACAGTGCATTAACTAATGTTAACAAACACAACCTTTGATTTTAATAATGTATTAGTAAATGTTGAAATTAATATTAACTGAGATTAACAAATGCTGAGGAAGTATTGTTCATTCTTAGTTCATGTTAACTAAGGTAGTTAACTAATGAACCTTATTGTAAAGTGTTACCATAATTACATATATATTATTAATAACATATTACAAATGCATACATATTATTAATATAAAATCCAAATAAATGCACCTTAAATTGTGCTCAACTGTGTGCATCCATCAATCTATATAATACCATGTTTATAAGTCATGTACCATGATAGTACAATGGTATTCTTTGACGTACAACGTAAATACTACGATACTGAATATGAATTAATCATTTACTATTATGGTAGGCTACACAGTAAAAGTACCATGGTACCGTCAGCCATAGCACTTCTTTGTAAGGACAACAGTATCAGTAAGAAACAGAAAACAACACTACATTACTAAAATGTACTAACTTAAAAAGTATAAAGCAAGCTGTTGTAAAATTGAATAAAGCTATTTTCACTTTTCCATCCCGCGGACAGAGACACCACCCCTTCCTTATTGTTATAGGCGAGAGCCCGCCTCCTCTAGCTCTTGATTGGTTCAACAGACAAATTATAAGGCGGGTCCTCCTCTACTCTGCCTCTCATTGGATGTGAAAACAGTCAATCACAGAGTTTTCCCACAAAGACTTCATCCGAGGAAATACCTCAGAACTGCAAAGTTTTCGTCTGCGCAAACTGATCTGAAACATATTTAAACTGATCAAAACAACGTAAAGTCTCATAGATCACTCACCGGAAGTTTGATCTGTGAAGGGCTAGGGATTTGATTGGAATGTATAATCGGTTAAAACATAATTCTGCCACCCGGGATCAAATCCACTACTCCCGTCCCGTACAAGCTACACCGCCCCGCCCACCGGATATTCAAATTACAAGGATATGACGCCATTACACCATGTATGGATATTTCGGCTAAGGTAGTCTTTATTTTGATTTGTGATAAAGTATGATGATTTTTCATATGATGTGCAAAATTCTATACAACATAGGCTATGTTTTTACATTGCTTTAACTCATCAAAATAAGTTCAGCAATTTAAAAAAAAGATTCAGCAAATTTTTAGTCAGTTTAATTTAATTTAAGTTGTAATGACATACTTAAAAATGTAAGGTAGCAACTTACTTTACTGTGAAATTTTCTGTACATGGCATAGCCTATGTTTATATTTATTTGTATGTAGGCTAGGTATACATATATATATATATGTGTGTGTGTTTGTGTGTGTGTATATTAATTATTAATTTGCATATATATATATATATATATATATATATATATATATATATATATATATATATATATAATGTGTTAATGCAGTTATAGGTGTCAAGTGTACGCAGGACTTGTGAATTCTTAATTTGGCGAGTGGTGGCGCTGTTTTACAACTTTAAACTTCATCAGTGAGGCGCTATCATTCATAAACCACTGGACTATTTTATTCAGATAGATGTAAAATAAAATTAGGCCTACCCTTTAGTCAAGTACTTTTTATTTTAAGAGACCCTCTTTGCACGTGTTCTATTTAAAAACAACTAGGCTACTGTGGTGTGTTTTTTTTAGCCATAGCCTACTTTTCAAACTCTTTCTGTTAGATCTAGTTAGTGAGGTTTGAAAGAGCTTCTCTGGCGCCTGTTTAACCAGTTTACGAGTTCACACTTTCATTCAGTCAAAACAGTTAAAAGTTTTGCTCATTTACTTCCCAAGACTGAAACACTGGCTGTGAAGGGTTTGATTCAAAGAGGACGCTTCATCACTTCAGACCCACAGTTCGCCTTTTGACCTTGATGATCCATAATCACCTAAAATCATGTCGTTTTGCTTTTGCGTACTTAGCAGCAAAATAAAAAAATGTCTTTTCTCTTTTAAAAGAATGTTGATCTGAATAAATACACACTCTGAAATATGCTGGGTTGTTTCAACCCATGTTTGGGTCAAATATGGACAAACACAACCGTTGGGTTAAAAAATAAATAAACCAACCGTTGGGTTTAAGAATAAAAAAATAAAAAAATTAAACCAACGGTTGGGTTCGTCCATATTTGACCCAAACATGGGTTGAAAAACAACCCAGCATTTAAATCTAGTCTTTATTATGATAGGCAGGCTATATCAAACTATAATATTTTGCACACTGCATGACTAAAACCATGTTATATATAGCCTATACTTCATATAACCTTAATGTAAAAGTACTTTTTTTTTTTTTTTGCATGTAATTTTATTTTTATAGGCTAATTTTAACTCGCAGAAATTATATTATATTGGACCGATCATTACTATATTCTATATTAGGTGTATTGTGCATTTCAACACATTTTGATAAGCACTGCAATTTTTTTCCTGCTGGAAATGTGCATTAGTCCTGCCACAGATCCCGAGGTTTCTCTACCTCTGACTGGAGTTGGCGGATCGTCCCACGTGGTTCTCCAGTCCCGTATAAAAACTTTCCAGAGGCTCCAAAGCGGCACAATGTCTGTTTGCGCGAGAAAAAAGCTGAAGCTCCAGAACACCATCCCGAGAGCTATGATGAAGAAGTATTTGGGAAACGTACACTGGAAATCAAAATGCCCAACACAAGAGAACGGGATCTTCAACTGAAGAACTGAAAACAAAGGCAAAACGGCGAATGATTATTTGGAAACACTGTGGGGAAACTGACTGGTTTGCGCTCGCTTCCCTTAATCATGGATGATTTTAACTCAAAAGCGTGAAGAAATCACCGGGACAAATCATAACAGCTCCTTTGTTTAGTCTGTGGGGTTTTTGACGCGTAATACTGAGATGCCATGACGCGTCGGACTTGTGCGTAAAAGCGCGGCTGAACGCGGACAGATCTCAAGAGCTCTGCTTACACGTTGCTATTTATCCAACATCATACACGAATCGGATGGTGTAACGGGCCGTTCTCACTGTGATATCGATCCGAATTGAACAAGCATCGCGGAGTGACCAAAAACAAGAGGAACATATTCAAGCCGCTCACAGGATTTATTGCGTTATATTGCTATTTCATAAACTGGATCATCTCTACGAGTGGATATTACAGCCTTTCCCCACTTATTAACCACCACTTTTTTCGGAGTTGGAGAAGGTGGATACGAACTTGGCCGCTTTCATCTCCATCAATCCAGCTCTCCAGCTCTCCAGCAGTTTATCATCACAGAAGATGAAAAGCTTGATGTTCGAAGTGCTTTGTTTAGTGTCCTTCCTCGTCTCCACCCGCTGCACACCGGCACCGGACACCGAAGCGCACAGCACCGGCCCGAGCTGCGCGTCCTGCGGGCTCAGCCAGACCGATGGACCCGCGCGGGTGGACGTGGATTTCCTGGAGGCCGTGAAGAGGCACATCTTGAGCCGGTTACAGATGAGGGACAGACCCAACATCACACACCCCGTCCCGAAGGCGGCGATGGTGACCGCGCTCAAGAAGCTCCACGCCGGGAAGGTGCGCGAGGACGGGAGGGTGGAGATCCCGAACCTGGACGGACACGCCACGTCCATGAACGAGGTGGAGGAGGAGACCTCGGAGATCATCAGCTTCGCCGAGACAGGTGTGTGTTTGAGGCGGGTCTGTGCGCGCGCTTTTACGCGTGCACTGTATAACCAACCCGGTCACATTAAATGCGTCTCTATAGCATGCATTGTGTTTATCGTGTAATTTATACGTGAAAATGAGTTTTTACGTGCGTATAATACGCATGGGTAGGTTTAGTAGTGGTGTGGGGTACGCATTATACGTTTGGGTAGGATTAGTGTATAGAGACGCATTTTCATGAGATCAAGCTGGTAAAACATATTGTTGGTCTAACTTAAAAAAATATATATTACCTGTGGTTGCCTTAAAATGTTGAGTTCATTGAAATTAAACATTTTAGTAAATGTAATGAAGGAGATTGGTTTAATCAATAGAAACTCAAAATATTATGTTATCTGAACCACATGTATTATCTAAGTTGATTTGACAAAAGATAAAAAGTTGTGATAACAAATGAAAATATTTTTTCATTTTTTTAAGTCAGTTTAATGTAATTTAAGTTGAAATGACTTAAACATCCAAGTTGATTGTCCTTAAAAATTTAAGGCAGCAACTTTTTTTTTCCATGTAGAAACATTAAACTGTAACCAACGGAAAATGCCATTACTAAATTGTTTATAATTAAGAAATGTGACAACTTGCCCCGGCCTGACATTCATGACCCTTTAACTTTCAGTTCAGATGCATGTCAGCATTTTTATTGTCTATATAGGCTGCAGATATTACAAAAAAAATTGCATTTTTAATCTGGAGGACAGAAGTCACAAAAAAGATCCTAAAGGTCTTAAAGAAAAGCACCAAAACCTCAGTTACTGACATACAGCTCTTGTGACAACTAGCCCCGCTCTGCCTCATTTATGGGGTGATACTCATGTAAAAGGTTATTTTAAATCATTTCTGGCTGTTTAGGTTGCTATATGATTCATTGGAGGATCAAAAAAGTTTTTGATGTTTCATTATAGGATCTTCAGATCAGTGTTTTGGTCTTTAAGGCATTAGAGCATTTAATCTTTTTGTTCTATTCAGAACCCTTTTAAGAGCATCAAAAAGAGCATTTAAAGTCATCTCACACAGAAAACTGTTCATGCATCCACAGTCCAGTTAAAGGATCAAACTAAAGCCAACTGAAACTCATAAATCAACTAATGAGATCAAAATGCATCACAGATCTATTACCTGACATCAGCGAAACATGAAAACACACACAGCACAACTTTCAGATGACTACAGTGTTGAGTATGTTTTGTATACAGGACTGAGAAAGACTAAAAGTGGGTGAAATGCTGTTAAATAATCGTTATAATCTGCCATGGTGATCTCATTACATCATGAGCGCACATCTTTTACAAAGACAAAAGGTGTTTGTCTTGTTTCATGAACTTCCGAAACGTCTTTTCTTCTATTGACGTCAAATAGCTAGTAATTTAATAATAGTTAATGCAATAAAGAGGACATCTTTCCCTTTAGATTCCATAAAGAAGAGCATTGGGATGCATGCGGTACAAACTCACATTCAGATCTACTGAATCACATCCCGTCCCTCATTTTTTCCACTTAAATATCCTGTTACATTCAAAAGTCTGTCACATTATGCAAGTAAAATGGGATGCAAAGAGCGTTTCATGTTGACTTCAAGTTTTTTCAGCAATGTATCGTAGAATTTGCTAAACAAATTCAGCAGCTCGCAGCAAATCTGAGTTCAGGTCAAACTGCAATCAGAAGCAAAGACACTCGAAATCCTTTCTTAGTAAAGCACACATTCAAAAGGGTCACGTCGAATCTTACTAACCCGTTGCAAGCGCTGCCCTCCGTCCCGGTGCTGCAAACCAGGCATTCGTCAAGTCCTGCACGAGATTGCAAGCGCAATTATTGAATCCAGTGCAGACCTGGACCTTTGACCTTTTGTGCTGTGTTGTTCAGTGGCTGCCAAGATGAGACTTGCACCCGGACGAGATCCAGGGACAATTTACCCAAATGCTGAAACTGAAAAATGACTGGTGAACAATTGTGTTGCTCTGCCATTCCTGATCGATTCAGGTTAAGTGATCGATATGTTCCTGGCGTCGTCTGATGCTTTTACAGCATGTGTTGCTAAAGGAACGTTGTTTTTTGTTTTGCAGATTTGCTAAAATTAAGTCTAATGGTTTTATTTTCTATGCTTTGCTCAAAAGAATCTTAAAAGTCATCATAAATGCAACCCATTTAACATCCATAATGTGACATATTTCAGAACGAAACAGACAGAAACATAAAACTTAATGGTTTTATTCATGAGGATTTTAATAGATGGAACAAAGTGCTTCTATGAAGGTGGTGGAAACTGAAGACAGACTGATGACGAAGGAGCAAAGGCATTTCAGATGTAGAACAAGTTATTATATTTTAGTGAAAGATTATAAAGAATACTTTTTGTTTTAAAAAAACACGCACGATGAATCATTCACAATCATAAAATGCAGCTCAAAGTGCTTGACAGGTCAGAATATATATATAAAAAATATAAATGTAATAAAATAAATGAAAAAATAAGATAGAAATGTATATTAATTCAGTAATATATTTTATTTTTAACTTTCATTAGTATGTCATAAAAACAATGTTGTGTTTAATGCTTCATCTATGAATAATAGAAAAATATTTGAAATAAACAAAAAAAGAAGAAAGAAAAGACATTTTCAAGGAAGTTAAAACAAATAATAATATTCAAATTCTGTAAAAAAAAAGGTAGTTATAGTAAAGAAATTTGTGCTGTGAAATCGATTAATCGTGATTAATCGCATCTAACAAAAGTTTGTTTATATAATATGTGTGTATATATATATATTATATTTATATATACATATTATATGTGTGTATCTGTATATATACATACACACACACACACATATATGTACACGCATATATATTTGTATAAACAAACTTTTATGCTATATGCGATTAATTGTGATTAATCGGTTTGACAGCCCTAAAATATACATAAAATATCTTCCTCAAAAACCAACTCAAGACATGCGTTAAGAAAGTAACGAATTATGCACAAACAGAGCAGTTTTGTGCGGTTGGCGTGGCCGGACGGAGCGTCCCGGAGCGGCTCTGGATGCTGGGAGCTGTGGAGCCACTGGTGGGCCTGTGTGGGGTGACCTCAGGACATGAGCGCTGGAACACGTCCAGAATCTTCTGGAGGATCTGGTTCTCTGTAAGAATGAAGCTGCCCTGCGCTGGCAGAGGCCAAGTGAGTCCCTCTAGGTTTCTGTGACATCTTAATGGTGTGTGGAGACGCAGGTGAGGACGAGTGCCAAGAGGGAGAGTTTGCTCGCGCTGTCTATTAGAGCCCAGTGATGAATGTGCTCCGCGCTTTACTAAAGGCCTGAATCGAAGCGGGAAGCCGTCCAACCTGTGATCTTGCGTTCGCTCTTGTTTTTAGCTTTGCTTTTACGCTTTGATTTGGCCAGCTGGAACTGGTAGTGACAGTAAACACCATCCCTCCTGTGTTCAGTCCAGTTCAGGCATCACTAGTGCTCGTATTTAGGGTTCGTGAACTCAACAAACCCGTAAAGCTAAGGGTGATTTCAGTTGAACAGGAAC
>NC_139985.1:1840991-1928491 GCF_963993115.1 Abramis brama
AGGACAAAAATGCATGCAAGTGTTTTAAGTGTTACGTTTATTGTTATGAAAAATGTAAATACTTCATTGAAAGTATTATAGTATTATATTCATATTAATACTATTTTAAAATTTTATATGAAATATACATTTTCAAAAACATGCTTTACTCTAAAACTGTGAGAAAATCAAAGCCATATTATCTAAACAAGTTGTGTTCAAAATTTGAGCTTGATATCTCAAAAAATAAGCTTTCAGTCAGACTTTGTTTGGCCGCAGTACCAAAAGTGTCCACTAGATGAAATTCGTCTCCCATTCATTTCCAATGCGCTTGTTTTTGACCGCGAGGAGCGGTGTGACTATTTTTTTCAGGACCATTTAACCTGTTTGAATCATGTCCATGATTTTTTTTTTGTCTTCACACAGCAAGTGCCAAAACTTTACCAAGTTTCGTACCACTCTGATGAATAAAAAAAAAAAAATGTAAACAGTTTCAGTCAAAAATGACCGAAGAGCACTAACAGTTGATGAAATGCACTGAGCTGATCATGTTTTCTCCTCTCTTGATCCCACAGACGAGTCTCTGACCTCCAAAACCAGCCTGTTTTTCGTGATCTCCAACGAGGGCAACCAGAACCTGCACGTGTCCCAGGCGAACCTGTGGTTATACTTCAAACTCCTGCCTAATGTTTTGGAGAAGGGCTCTCGGAGGAAGATCACGGTCAAGGTTTACTCGCAGGAGCCGGGTGTCGGGAGCAAGTGGAACTTGGTGGAGAAGCGCGTGGATCTTAAACGCAGCGGCTGGCACACTTTTCCGTTGACGGACGCCGTGCAGATGGTTTTCTCCAAGGGCGATCGCCGGCAAAACCTGGACGTTCGGTGTGAGGGATGCGACAAGATGGGAGTCGTGCCTATTTTGGTGAACACAAACGACGAGTCTCACCGCCCCTTCCTGGTTGTTCAAGCGAGAGCTTCGGACAACAAACATCGCATCCGAAAACGAGGCCTAGAATGTGACGGGAGCAGTAGCTTGTGTTGCCGACAACAGTTTTACATCGATTTCCGCCTCATCGGCTGGAACGATTGGATCATCGCCCCGTCTGGCTACTTTGGGAATTATTGCGAAGGGAATTGTCCCGCGTACATGGCCGGGGTTCCCGGATCGGCTTCGTCCTTCCACACCGCTGTGGTGAACCAATACCGCATGCGGGGAATGAGTCCAGGATCCATGAACTCCTGCTGCATCCCGACCAAACTGAGCACCATGTCCATGCTGTACTTCGACGACGAATACAACATCGTGAAACGGGACGTTCCCAACATGATCGTCGAGGAGTGCGGCTGCGCTTGAGAACAAAACACGGACCTGAAAATATTCTAAAAATATAGTGAGAACATAATATTTATGACTTAAATGAGTAGTTCACTTCAGAATTAAATGATAATGATAATTTCCTGATAATTTACTCACCCCCATATCATCCAAGATTCATGTCTTTCTTTCTTCAGTCGAAAAGAAATGAAGGTTTTTGAGGAAAACATTTCAGGATTTTTCTCCATATAGTGGACTTCAATGGGGTCCAACGGTTTGAAGGTCCAAATTGCAGTTTTAATGCAGCTTTAAAGGCTCGACACGATGCCAGATGATGAATAAGAGTCTTATCTAGCCAAACCATCGGCCATTTCCTATTAAAATTAAACATTTATATACTTTTTAACCACAAATGCTCGTCTTGCACGTCCACGACTTCACGCATTACGTAATCATGTTGTGTAACGTAGGCGGAAAATGCAGTGTAGGGCAAAAAACTCTCGTTTTCTCATTCAACTTCAAAATCGCCCGACATCGTTGTTTTACCTTTTATTTATTTATTTATTTATTTATTTTTGTAAATGGCGTTTGGCTTTGTAAACACTAGATCTATACTTCCGCCTTCGTCACGCGTGACCTTTCAACGTGATTATGCAATGTGTGGCGCATCACAGCACAGACCAGCATTTGTGGTTAAATTGTGTTTTTTTTATAAAATGGCGGATGGTTTGTCTAGATAAGACCCTTATTCCTCGGCTGGATCGTGTCGAGACTTTGAAGCTGCACTGAAACTCACATTTGAACCTTCAAACCGTTGGACTCCATTGAAGTCACTATATGGAGAAAAATCCTGGAATGTTTTCCTCAAAAATCTTAGTTTCTTTTCGACCAAAGAAAGAAAGACATGAACATCTTGGATGACGTGGGGGTGAGTAAATTATCAGGAAGTTTTAGTTCTGAAGTGGACTAATCCTTTAAGGTGCGGTCTAATATCATGTGCAAAAACGGTCAACTGTCAAGAGCAAAATCTCGAAATTACGCAGAGCAACAATACATGTGACCGCGTCTTTATCCATGCTCACACATCCTCATTCAAACACACACCCCAACTCTTCCACGCATCTTTGTACATATATTTATGTATGTTCTTTAACCATCGAGTGATTTAGTTCCTGTCTACAGGTTTGTACGATTCTCTCAGCTTTCACATCAAAGCGTTGGGAACGTCTTTAGCTCTCTTGTAATAATGGAACAAACTGAAAGAGGTGATCTGAAAGACATTTATATCCATGTACCTGCCCAGAACTGAATCGAAAAGCACTGACCATCTTCTCAAAACAACGTCAGCACTTCCCACAATGAGTGACAACCAATCCATTCCAGAGCGTCCGTCGCGAACATCTGCAACAAAACGTTCGGGGTTTCTCGACAGACATGAGGTCTATTCACAAGTCATGAGGCATGTGTCTTTTTGTGTCTCGGGAACCTGATTATTCATGCAACAAGCCGAAGACGCGCTGAACGGCGTGTGCAAACTAACGGCGCCCTTGAAAAACACGCTTCTAAAACACCAGTGAATCAAGCGATCTCATGGTGCAGCATAGCACTTGCAAAAAAAAAAGTATATATTGTAAATGCACAATATAAAGCACTTCGCCTTCGAAGGTACCAAGTGGTTCACAATTCTTCTGAAATAAGTGCCGCACAAGCTATGCAATGTATAGTAGTGACCTACACCGGATGACCCACACTATAGCTACTTGTTATGAACTGTTTTCAATACTTGAAATGTAAACTTTCGCTTCCTTCTCTGAGCGGATGGTTGTTACAATGTTTGCACTGAAGTTGCATTATTAGTAAAGAAGAAGAAAAAAAACCTGCCATTGAAAAAAGAAAGTTATTTTTATAGAAGCAATTAAATGCTGTTCAAATGTATTATACCGAATTATGGAACCAAAGAGGCCAAGACTTTAGCTGTTGTGAGACGACGAGGCCATCGGATTCTTTTGTAAGATACTTTTTAAATGCGCAAGAGGCCTAAACGATGTATCAGGGTACAATAGAATGGATTCCATTTCCAAGTTGTTTTTTGTACAGTAGATAAATGGAATATTTCATATTTTTCCATCAATTTTAATTGTCTTTTTTTTCAGTTTTCTATTTAATACTTCTAGCATCTATTCCGGAATCATTTAGAGTCAAATACATGCCATCTCTGTACAGCTTATGTAAGATAAAAATGCTTTTAAATATTTTGTTCTTTGTAACTATTATGAAATAAATTTCTTATTCTGCATCAAGACTGACTGCCTTGTGTTACATTTACATTCATGCATATGTTGCGGACACTTTTATCCACAGCGATACACTTTATCAGCTCATGCATTCCCTGGGAATCGAATGCATTACTTTGGTGTTGCTGAACTGAGGTCATGGTTTCGATTCCCTGGGAATGCATGAACTTTTGTGTTCGGATTTTAAGAAATATACTGTGTTTGCTAAAGCAAGCCTCATTATGACTAGTTGCACAAACCTTTAACCCTAAATATGAATCTGCAGTGTGTATTTTGCATGGTTTGTTCTTTGAACTTTCTATTCGTCAAAGAAAATGTACAAAAATATACTCACAAAAAATATTAAGCAGCACAACTCTTTTAACACTGATAATCATTATTATTAATAATTGAGAACCAAATAATAATTGAGCATCAAATCATCATATTAGAATGATTTCTGAAGGATCATGTGACACTGAAGACTGGAGTAATGATGCTGAAAATTCAGCTTTGATCACAGGAATAAATTACATTTTACAATATATTCACTTAGAAAAAATCTATTTTAAATGGTAATAATATTTCACATTTTTTACTGTATTTTTGATCAAATAAATGCAGCCTTTGTGAGCAGAAGAGACAGTCTTCTCAAGCTGTAAAATGATCTGAAAATCTTTCAGTCAGCTACAACTCTAAAATCTTGCACCGTTTGATATGAGACACACGAGAACCAATGTTTGATATCATTGACGTCCCAACTGTACTATTGACATCATGTGTTGAGAGGGACAAAGGAGAAGACTAGAAACATAGTGCACAAGTCATATGGACTCAAGCTGTCTTTCTTGTTTTTTGTCCTTTATGAACAACCATTAGAAAGTAAATGATAAACTGTCATGTTGTGACAGATTTTCAACTCGCGCCTAAACTAAACGCCACTGACCATGTCATTTTAAAGCTCAGAACATCCCAGATCCGTCAACACTGCAATTATGTGCACATTAGTGTGTCTGTCGCGGGAGAATGTGTGTGTTTGTCAGCCAAATGACATGTTTTGGAAAAACACACACAGCCTCTCAATCTGGGAATTATGCTGTTAATCACTGTGAGAAACCAGAGAGAGATGCATGTGTAGACATCAGATCAGAGCTGAGAAAGCCTGAATCTGACACTATTATAATAATAATAATAATAAAAAGAACAAAACACGGAATTATATGTACAGTACGAGTGTGCATGATTATATACACTACTGGTCAAAAGTTTGGGGTTGGTACATTTTTTTATGTTTTTGAATAAAAGTCTCTTCTGCATTTATTTGATTAAAAATACTGCAAAAACAGTGAAATATTATTACAATTTTATATACCTATTTTCTATATGAATATATTTTAAAATGTAATTTATACCTGTGATGCAAACTGCATTTTTCATGTCTTTAGTGTCACATGATCTTTCAGAAATCATTCTAATATGATGATTTGCTGCTGAATTATTATCAATTACTGGTTCTCAATTATTAATAATGGTCATTATAAATGTCTTTACTGATCAATTTAATGTGTCCTTACTAATTTATGTAAAAACAATTCTAACTCCAAACTTTTGAATCCGCAGAAATATGCAACAGTTTTCAACACTGATAATCATAAATGTTTCTTGAGCATCAAATCCTCATATTAGAGTGATTTCTGAAGGATCATGTGACACTGAAGACTGGAGTAATGATGCTGAAAATTCAGCTTTGATCACAGGAATAAATTACATTTTACTATATATTCACATAGAGAACAGATGATTTAAACTATAATAATATTTCACAGTTTTTACTGTATTTTTGATAAAGTAAATGCAGCCTTGCTGAGCAGAAGAGACAATAAGTCTATAGATACACACTCATAGATACTTATATGAGTGTGTATATAATTATACACACTCATACATCCACATAATTTTACATGAAATGAACTGCCTGAAAAATCTGACACAAGTCTCATGCACAAACACTTCATCATAATATCTGAGCTGCAAAAGCACAAAAACACCGAATGACGTGGACAGAGTTTGACAGTCCTGTTCCAGCACTCGTACAATACAACACAGAGACTCAAATGTGACGTGAAAACACACACGTTTCCCTCCAAACATTATTTTACAGGCTTGAAGCTTCAGTTCTCGCCTCTCGGCTCAAACACAAAGAGAAACAGTGTGGAAAAGATCATGTGAGAGCAAAACACAAAACTCATAGACGATACCAAATATGGTGAGTGATCTGGACTGAAATTCATAAACCAGTCAGACGTACAAATCATCTCGATGTAACGAGTGACTGTAAAACAATCAATGAACCGAAGCTCAATGAACTGATGCTGCTAATAAATGTCTCTAGTGTCTCGGCAGCCGAACACAGTTTGTTTGTCGTTGGGCGACTGTGTTCTGTAAAACACTCCAGAAATGTTTTATCCTTGTGAGTTTGCGGAAGGGAATTTCTGGAATGTTCCACTTCAGTAATCAAAATATGTTGATCGCAGATATTTTTACCCACCGCATCCAGGAGACACTAATACTGAAAAAGGCCTGAATCCGTCTCAGGGGTTCAAGACTAGTTTCTGTCATCATTTACTCACCTAAAACCTGTATGATTTATGTCTTCTGGAAAACACAGAATCAGGTGTTAGACAGAACGTCAAATCAAAATTATACAGACCACAGTCTGACAAACTCCAAAACACACTCACACACACACACAAAAACACTATAAAAGCATCATAACTACTTATGCTAATTGGCAAGTCATATGAAAGATGCATGAGGAAAATAAACATTTTAGCTATTTACTGATGATCTCTTAAATCTCATTTGCAGCACATTGCATGAGAATGCTGAATCAATTACATCTTATCTAAATTTAATTGAACATATTATGACTTAAAGCCCCCCCTGTAGTCATAGTCTATAATTTTATCTCTTAAAACTAATCTTTGATCACCAAAATTACATATTCCTTGAAAAAAAAATACTTTATGCCTTAAAATATCTTGAATGTAACTCGACACCCTTGCCTCATTTAGTATGCGCGGTTCTATGAATATGCAAATGAGCCCCGCCTCCACTCACTCACTCAGCTCAGAGATCCACTGGTTGACGATCACACGTTGATCTGATTGGTTACAAGGTAGTTTGTGACATCAGAAACACCAGCGATTTCAAAGCGTGTTTTTGAGACTGTCTTTGGTTCACTGCAGTTTTAAGGAGGAAATACTCAGCAATGGAGTCGACTTATGAATTTACACATGGTTTGTCTTAAAGCATATTAAAAACACCACATAGACACATAAACAACATTAAAAGCTGGACTTTAACTTTTTTTTTTATATATGTACTAGTAAATTTTGAAATTAACATTAGCTGAGATTAATAAATAGAAGTATTGTTCATTCATGTTAACTAATGTTAACTAATGAAACCTTATTGTAAAGTGTTACCGTATTTATTGATGCTATGAATGAGCTTTTATTTTTATATTCTCAGTTTTCATTTTATGTTAATTTTAATGTAAATTCACCATTCTCCAAATTTTGCATAGCTTGATTTTAAAGTTTTTTAAGTTTCAGTCATTTCAGAACTTCAACACACTTATTTCAGTCAGTTGCCAATGCAAGTGTAAGTTCATTTAATATTTATATTTTATTTAAATTACAAATCCATCATATCATGAGTTGCAATAACGTACACAAGTTGTCTGCACTAATTTAATGGGTTTTTTTTTGTCCTTTTTTTTCTTCTTTTACCTAAAATCAGCATCTACTGTAATTGCATTGAAATTGCAAAATGGTTTATACTACGTGAGCGAGAGTAAACGATGACAGACTTTCTAAACGATGACAGAATGTTCGTATTGGGATGAACAATGCATCTAGGGTTTGGATGTGACAATGCAAACGACCCGTTTGTTCAAACACACACGTCCCCCTCCGAGTAAATCCAGTATAAACTCAAGATCACTTCCATCTCTTTCCACCCGCGGTGAAGAACGAATGGCTTGTCATTCTGACGCTCCTCTTACAACAAACACAGCACTCGTGGGCCCCGTACCATCATCTATCACTCGACATGTAGATGGTCAAAGCACTTCTGACGTGCCGCCCCACAAACACATGTTTTCCCACAGAACCAAAATCAGTTCCATCCTTTCTCATGATGTCAAGGGGGAAGTACACAAAACCCTCGGCTCGTCCTAAAAGAAGAGCAATTACAGATGGTACTTGGTAACATTTCAGTTTAGCCTGTGGTCATATCATATTCTGACATGTTATATAAAACACACTTGAAAATGCATTCGCACGAAACCAAGATATTGCCTTTCGGGGTCAAGATGAGACGAACATCTCGGCCCACAATAAACAAATATTGGCCAACAAAGACAAGCTCTTTGCGTCTCTCTGTTCATTGTGTGTCGATATCAGGTGCGTTTCAGCAGCTTGTCGCATTATCCCGAGGGAAAGAATAAAGACAGATTTCTTTTGGAAGTGACAGCGGTTTTATGAAGGAACACAAAAGATGGACTTGGCATATCATTCCGCTTAATCCCATAGAAGAGGGATTCGGGTCCTATTCAAGTCTTGTCACTTTAGTGTTGGGATACTATCAAACTGAACAGGTGGATTTCATATAGAGGCGAAACCAGGGCCCCTCATTGTCATAACCGCTGGCAGGGCCCCACGCCGATCCATATGTCATCTCTTCCTGTTTATTCTGAAACGCCACTGAGAGACACGGAGAAACTTTGAAGATTTTGTGTTTTATGCCGTACATATTGTATATGGCACGCCGGCTCAACCGATGGTGTCAGTTACAGCAGAACGATGCATTTACAAACAATTGCAGGCGGGGAAAGTGTTTGGGAAACCTGTTTGGAAACAGTAATGGGTGTGTTTATTACGGTACGCATCAGAATTGCGAGTAATATTCGAACGAACATTTAAAACTAAAGCGCCTTTCTATTATCTCTGATATGAATGTCGCATTTCGTGTCAAAGTCGCGTGGAACTTTCAAACTGGTCGTGAAACTGGAATAATGAATGAATAATGTATGTATGAATACAAAACAAACACCAATATGTTAGAAAGAAATGCATAGTAGGTTTTCCAGGGCTAATCGATGCACATAATTATGTAATAAAAAAATAAAATTAAAAAAAATATATCATTTTAATAATAAATAATATTATTATTTAAATAAATAAATATTAATATAATACACTACCAGTCAAAAGTAAAAAAAGAAAGAAAAAAAGGTTGCTCTCCAAGGCTGCATTTATTTGATCAAAGAAAGTAAAAACAGTGAAATATTGTCAAATATTATTGCAATTTAAAATAACAATTTTTCAGCATCGGTCTTCAGTCACATGATACTTAAGTGAAAAAAAACCCACTCAAAATTTTACAAAAATATTGTTTAAAAATTAGTTTAAGTGCAAAAACATAATTTTTATCACTCCATGAATCAGAAAATACCATCAACAGCCAGAAAAAAACAACACATTTTCACCATGTTGAAATTAATAACATGTTATATAAATTATATAAATCGGGCGAATGATATATGAACAAACCGTCAGAATATACAAAGGAATAAAACTGTAAAGTTTGGTGTGTGTAAAGCAGCTTAAGAGGAGATTTCACCTTTAAAGATATGTGTTGTGATTGAAATCTACAAATAAAAAGCAATAAATAAACACTTAAATGTGTATTTTGGATGTTTACTTTCCACTAGTCTGAAAGAACACATATGGAAGCAAATCTCACAAATTACCAGTGCATGAAAAAACTATGGATGAAGCGAGAATCTCGCCTTAAAACTACTCATGTGTCATTTAAATGTCATTTAAAATGCATATTTTTGTCTCTAAAATGCAAGACTTTAAAAAAAAAACTGCATAGCGACTCCCTTGCACTGTGGCGACATCTTTCCATGCCCAAACACCACTCACATTTTCCTCAAATTCAGTAATATTTGCATTTGTTAGGTGGTGCAGTCAAAGAGAAAGTGTTTATGTTGTTTGTGGGAGGACACGGCTTCAACATTTCAATGCCCGACTAAAAAACAGCACGTGTTACTCGCAGGAACCTGGAGTGAAAGGCTTCGCGAGGACAGAAGTGTCCCTGTGTGCGTCAGGGTTCAGGAACGCCACTTCAGCCCTCGTGACTCGAGTGTTAGCCGTCCTGTCATAGCGGGCCGTCTGGACAGAAACACGACTCGAGAGGCTGATAACACCGGGTGAGACACCAGACGCCATGTCTTCAGCTCCTGAAAATAACCTGAGGGGCCCCGGCACTGAGACGGGGCCGTCACATAAACAAACCGTCTCATGCAGTGGGTAAACACAGCCCAGGAAACACTGAGAAACATCAGTACGAGTTTTATACTCAACAGACTCATTATGCTCAAACCTAAATCCGCATCTGAAATTAAGTCTTAGAGACAAAAATATGAGTTTTAAAAGACACACTACAGAATACAGTTCAACTACAGGTAAAACACTTATTTTAGCACATCCGTCATTGGCAGGTGAAGCAGGTGTTAAAGTATTTAGGGAATAAGAACATTAACTCTTTCCCCGCCATTGACGGAATTTTCCGGCAATCCGTGTTTTCAGTGTTATACTGTAGGGGGCGCTATTACACATCTATAACACACAGAGTTCAGAATCTCCAGATCAAAACACAGGAGAAGAAGAAGAAGAAACAAGCGATTGCTGACGCACACGTAAAATAACACGATCATCAAACATTAAACCGCACTTAAATTGGTTCTGCGCACAAACAATCATACCGAATGTTTTTTTGAGATATCAACCTCAAATTTGGAACACAACTTGTTTAGATTTATGGCTTTGATTTTCTCACAGTCTTCGAGTAAAACATATTTTGCAAAATATATATTTCATATAAAAACTGAAAATGGTATTTTTTTTGTTGCATTTTTCATAACAGTAAATGTAAAATTTTATAACTTTTTTCACTTCAGCAATAATCTGCCATGTGTCATATAAAAAAATAAAAAAAAAGACAAAACTGAAGTCTGTGAACTGAACAAATTCTCCGTTTGCGTGTAAACGAAGGGCACAAACGAAGGGAAATGTCTCCGTTTTTCTAAATAACCATGTATGTGTAATCGGGGCCTCAGTTCTCTCCCTGTTTGTCACTATGGTTACTAATTGATTTGAGTCCTCTGTTCAGGTGTGTCTTGTCTATTATCTCGTTTGCTCATGCATTTAAGCCCTCTGTTTCCATCAGTCCCTTGTCTTGCATTATTTCTGTTCTCACCGATATGTTCTCAATCCTTAAGTATTGTATTAAAGTCTCCTATAGTATCTCGTTCATCGTGCGCTTGATTACAGCCACCATATCCGTAACAGCCAGAGGGTTAAAAATATATTTAATAAAAAAATGAAAGAAAAAAAAAACATCTAAATGCTATAATTCTAAAGGATACCGTTTTTTATTGTGTCTCTTATTATCAAAGGTGCAGTTTGGCAGAATTTCACTATTTTGTGATTAAGTTTCACTGTACAATAAATAAACAAAAAATAATGAAAGTTTTTTTTAATAAGAATCATAATTTAAATTCATTTGATACTGATGAGCATAATTTAATGAGCATTTTTTTCTAACAAACATCCATTGCCCTCATTCCCATCCCATCGAGTATTTATCGGCATTTCCACCATTCCTTAAACGCACAAGCGCACCAGCGGCGTTTAGGTACACGGGTCACTCGCGGGATCTGGACAAAGGCTCTTGTTTTATATTGTTTTATATTGTGCCACCAAAAGGTCCAGATGGTTTGGTGCTGCTCCTGAGGATCCCGGCCCGTTTCAGACGCTGGGTTTCCGTTGCATTACAAAGCGGCCCCTTCCCTTCATGCATATTCATGAGGACAGCATGCTTGTTAGGAGTGACGACCACCTCCCATCATTTGAATATTCATAATAAGCACGGCTCGGGAAAAGGGTGACGTCTGTGTGCGCCTCATGAATATTCATAGGAAACTGCCCAAAGGTTTAGGACTCTGAGTTTTGTGCAAACAAATTTCACGGTACATCTGCAGAAGACACACCTCCTCCAGCACAGATAATGAGGATGATTCAGAGACACTGCGGCAGATGCCGTTCTATTGAGAGGATTATGACCAGTCATAATAAAACACTTATTGGGGATTTATACAACAACAGCAATTTGAGAAGTTTCAAATCAAGCATGGTGTAAAGCTTTTCAAAGTTGAAGAGCAGGAAAACGCAGGCCAGCGATTTCACTGGTAATTAAACACCGATAAAGAGACCCGTTCAGATCAGTCTTTCGGACGGGTGGTCGCTTTGTGGATCCGCTACAACAACATCGCATTAATTTCTTGCACGTTATTTTGGGGCGGACGACAATACCGATCGATCCGAGAGCAGCCGAACTCAAGAACCGCAGCAGTTCTGCTGGGAAGAGCTGTAAATCCTAGATCAAATGTCAGACGAGAGCGCTGGTGAAAATTACGGCCTGAAAAATTGGGTCAAAAAAACAAAGGATTACTCCAAAATTATTCATCCCCTGCAGCATTTGTGGTATGCCTCTGATCTCACCATAAGCACAGCCGCATACGGCCAAATTATCATATTTGGCTTGCTTTACACATCCAAGTTTGGATTCAAGGAGACCCTGAAATGAACGATAACATCAAACAGATTTGACTGACTAAAAAAAATATTACACAATATTGTTTGGAATCTGGGGTATTTTGAATAGAGCTGGACATGCATTCTCCAATATGGCATTTAAAAAAGTATTAAATATTACATCTATTTCCAGTGTGCATTAATGCATATGATTGACACTTTCATCCAAAGTGACTTAGGGTGCAATTAAGGCTTTACCCATCTTGAAATTCATTAGGAGACATAAAAGTGGAAACAAAAAAGAACTTTGCTTGATGCATCATTTGCTCTTAGTAGAATTTTCATGGGAAATAGGCTTTTAGTAATGCTTTACAGTAAGGTTAACAATAATTAATGCATTTAATAACAACAAACAATTAGCAATAAAGCATTTATTAATATTTCTTAACGTAAGTTCATGTTAGCGCAGGTCCATTAAATAATATTAAAAGATTGATTTTAACAATGTATTCGTAATAGTTGCTTTAGAAGTAATTCCCTTGTTAGTTAATGTTAGCTAGTAATTAATGTGAATAAATGGAACCTTACTGTAAAGTGTGACATAAATATTTGAGTTTATTTGCAGATTGTAGATGTTGGATTTCTATAGGCAAATCTTTGAGACATAATTGAGATTTTTGAGGTATTTTTTAAATAAAAGCTGAAGATGAAAACTGAAAAGCTGAAAACCTTCACTATATAAAAAAATATAAGATCAATGAGATATTACAAACATAAGTTTTTACATTGCTATAACTATAACTTTTATAAGTTATACAAGATTCAACTCGTTTTTTAAGTCAGTTTAATGTAACTAAAATTGAATGACTTAAAGTTCCCTTGTAGTCAATCATTTTATCCCTTAAAACTAATCTCTGATCACCAAAATTACACATTTAAAAGTTTTTTCCTTGAAAAAAATGTCGTCATGCCTTAAAATATCTTGAATGTAACTCACCACCCTTGCCTCATTTAGTATGCATGGTTCTATGAATATGCAAATGAGCCCCGCCTCCACTCACTCACTCAGCTCAGAGATCCACTGGTTGACGATCACACGTTGATCTGATTGGTTACAAGGTAGTTTGTGACATCAGAAACACCAGCGATTTCAAAGCGTGTTTTTGAGACTGTCTTTGGTTCACTGCAGTTTTAAGGAGAAAATACTCAGCAATGGAGTCGACTTATGAATTTACACATGGTTTGACTTAAAGCATGTTAAAAACACCACATAGTCACATAAACAACATTAAAAGCTTGATTTTCACCACAGGTTGACTTTAAACATCCAAGTTGATTGTACTTTTGATTGTAATTCAATTTAAGGCAGCAACTTTTTTTTTCTACAGTGTTTCCATTGCACAAAAGGTTCTTTATAGTGGAAAAACGTTCTTAAGATTATTAAAAAGGTTTCCTCACTACTGTGAAAATCTAAATTTGTAACCTTTATATGTAGAAAACACATTTTTGGTTCCCCAAATAATAGTTTTCATTGAACAGTTCTTTAAAGAACCATCATTTTCTAAAAATCTAAATCTAAATGCTCATTAAATCAATCTTTTTTTGTAGATTGGAAAGATTCCATGGAAGTTACAAGTTCTGGAACCATCAATGCAAATAAATAACCTTTATTTTTCAAAAGTGTAGAAGAACAATCTGAGAAGCAAAAGCCTTAACTTCATCACTAATAAAAAAATAATTGAGATTTACTGCTAAAGACATCTCAGCTGTGAGTTTTTGGGCCTTTCTTCTCCAGTACAGAATGTATTGAGCTTGTAGGTCAGTCCCACATGACTATTCTGGGTTCAAGACTACACATATCCTAATCTACCAGCGTGAGTGACTTCATCAGTCAAGAAGGCGGCGGCGCAGAAGATGCCAAACATCTATCATTACGAGGGTTTAAGTAAAGCCGTGGTGGGAATACGAAACACTCTCAGCCTCTTAAAGGGATTTGTGAATTAGTGGCTAAACGTTTGCTTTCCTAAAAGGCACGTTCAAAAGCTCTTTTAAGCAAATGCACGTTCACGAATCGACGTCTGAGAGATCAACCGGGAGCTCTGGCTTTGATTATGAGGGATTCATGACAGAGATGGAACGCTAAAGTCTTATTTTACATGTCTAATGAAGGAGAAAAAGGAACAACAACAAGTCTTTGACTGCCAATCGTGTTTCATCCCCTTTTCCAGCCGCGCTGTTGTTATCCGTCCAACCAAAATTCTCATTAATTGGTTTCTGGCCGACAAAACGAGATTGCATCCTTCCAGCTCCTGCTTTCTACATCTCTTATATATATTTGCATAACTAATTGTTCGCCGTAGCGAGCCAGAACGCTCGAGCCAAAATCCCATGCAGTCTTTTAACCTCGTTCGAGTCAGAGTTCCTGATCGTGGACTGACCTGGTAATTGCACGTGCAGAATAAAAGCGCATGGCACCGATTCAACCGGCCGCCTGTTAATGGTGCCGTTGTTTGTAAACTGATTTCACTGAGGGTTCATTACTGGATGGACTCGCAGCTTGTGTTCATACTAAATTAGCCGACATTCACATCGCAGATACTGCAACATAAACAAATATTGGCAAGCGAGCCGCGGGACCAGTCGTCTGGCTAATCTTTTCCTCGCGACTCTTTTCCAACAAGTAAGATATAGAGCGAATCGCCAAACATATGATGCACGTATCTTCCTGTAAAGCTTTCTGAATGTGCGTGTCAGTGTTTAAAGAAGACACAAAGCTGTGGATCGGGGTTTGATGCTTGTTGATGGACACAATCAAGAGATGCGCCGAGGGGCCCCTAGGGGCCTCCCGCTGAGTCTGTGTACTTATTTGTAGGCGCTAACACAGTGGGCCAGTGTCTCTCCCAGCAGCTGTGTTCATCCTCGAGTGTTTAGAGAGGCTTAACGCTGTCCATCAGGCCTTAATGTCCAGCGCAGCGGGCAGGACCAGGCCATTCAGACCACAAACTGACCAACCAATCCATCCGTCTTCAGCACCGCGTCTGAATGAACCCGCTTCACAATGATCAAGATGGACGACTGCCAAGAAGCGAGCTTTCAGCGTACAGAAAATGATCTAATTATTCAGGAGATTCCACAGCGTCGTTGATGCTCTTAATCTGTGAGGAATCAGATAACATCATTTTGATGGAGAAAAGTCGGCCGATTAATCTTTTCGTGGGACGCCCTGGTCGTGCGAGAACGGTTTGTTATGAGCACGCAGTTTTCGAGCCAATCGGATGAGCTGTAAATGTCATGTGATCACTCTAGATCTTAAAAAAAGTCACAGATCACAAGCAATCGCTTGGTATATGTGCGGTATTCAATTAACAACATCGCGATTCATGTTTTTCAGTCCCCAAATTTAAGACATTTAATTGAATGACTTTTGTTATACCATTTAAGATATTTAAGGCTTTTTATAGTACATGAATTTAAGACTTCGAGATCCCGCAGTGACCCTGGAATGAATCAAATCTGGAATACGAAACTCAGTTCTCAGTTTTCGGTTTGTGGCATAAATGAACCTTGTATCCTGGCAAAAGGTCTTCCATCAGTTTGTATACATTTCACTGACTGGTTAATGTATATAACCAGTCACAGAAGTGGCTAACCATCAATCATATTGAAGTTAAATGTCAAGCTGCATAAATATGGATAAAGTTTCAATTTACCAACAGAGGCAAATAAGCAGAATCGTGAAGAGAACCACCTGATAGAAGCAATAGTGTTTCCTCAAGCTCGTTCTTCCAATCAGTGCTGACGGCTCGGATGTGAAAGAGATCTTGTAGGAGACGCCAGGTGAGAGACGTCTCTCTGATCTGTAGGGAAGAAAGCTGATGATGAACGAAACAAAATCACTTTTTTTGCACACATTAAATTGCTTCCTGGCACAATTGAAACTACAAATATAATCAACAAATAGAATGAAGATTTGCCTCTTTCAGGAAAATCAACCTTACATATACTGTAAAAATTTATTTTTCAAAATGTCAAGTTGATTCAGTATGCTAGTTGCCAAAAAAGAGTACATTTTACCTAAAAAAAATTATTTCAGTATTTCTTCTTAAATTTCACATTTTATTTAATGCGTTAACCTGCCCTTACTTTGTAATTATTTGCACAATTTAGAGCAATTTCTGAGTTAAAACGGTTTCTACACCAAATATTTTTCAGTGTATCTGGTATAGGTTTGTATTTCCACAGCATGAAAGTAAGATCTTACGAATTTATGAATGATCCGCTCATTTTTTAAATCTTCCCGGTTTACTGACATTTGTTATGACATCCGCTTCAAACATAACAGTGCTCTTGATAACTTTTGCTAACTCTACAATTAGTAAATCCACTTCACCAACGATTCGACAGTGAAGCCATAGAAATATACAGAGCAGAAACAGAATTTCAAAGACAAAATTAGAAAGATGGCTGCGTGCTTCTTTCTCTGGCGCATAAGGTTTAAGTTTCGCATAAGTTTCAAGAAAATACAATTTCAGACTTTCTACTTCAAATTTTCATGTTTAATTCAATGTGTAACTTTCTGTTTCTTTGTAATTAAAGGGGTCATTTATTGCTGGCAAAATGGGCTTTCAATAAAACTTAATAGAAAGGCAAAAAAGAAAAAATGAAATCGGTGCTAGAAAAGATCTTCCCTTTTGCCAAATAGGTAGGAAAACTTCAACACCCATAATGCACTGGGCATGTTGCCGTCCAAGGCCACTCCCACCAGTCTGCTGTGAATACACGTGAACAGAGTCAAATCCCACCTTGCTTTAGTAGGAAATACTTCTAAGCAAACTTTTAGTCCCAATGTTGTTGACTTGTATTGAGAATTCAAAGAGATTAGCGTTTAACGAGCTAAGAGTAAACGTTTAGCATAAGCGAGTTACTTTCGGTTTCCAGTGAAGTATCCAGCGTGTTGTAGGCAGTGACTAAATGATGCAAAGAATCATAAGTATGGACAGGAAATCTGAAAATCCTCCATGTTTGTAGTCAACGTTTCAAACTGGATGAGCACGAAGCAAAACGGGTCGCGTACAGGTAAGAAAGCTGCTGCCATAGTGTTACATTTGTACCATAATGCTGTTTAAAGGATTAGTTCACTTTCAAATAAACATTTCCTGATAATTTACTCACCCCCATGTCATCCAAGATGTCCATGTCTTTCTTTCTTCAGTCGACATTACAGAACATTACAGGATTTTTCTCCATATAATGGACTTCAATGGCAACCAACGGTTTGAAGGTTCAAATGTCAGTCTCAATGCAGCTTCAAAGTCTCGACACGATCCCAGTCGAGAAATAAGAGTCTTATCTAGCGAAACGATCAGTCATTTTCTAAAAAATAAATAAAAATTATATACTTTTTAACCACAAATGCCCGTCTTGTACCATCTCTGAGATGCGCCACGCATTACTTCATCACGTTGGAAAGGTCACGTGTCACATTGTTAAACATCCAGGATATGCACACGTAAGGACCATTTTAAACAATAAACGGACACAAATACATATAAATATGTGTCATTCAACATACAATAACTTTGAACGGTCCTCCTACTCCAAACTTGTAAACACTGGGTCGGTACATCCGACTACGTCACGCGTGACCTTTCCAATGTGATGACATAATGCGTGGTGAATGTCAGAGATAGTACAAGAATTTTTATTTATTTTTTAGAAAATGACTGATCGTTTTGCTAGATAAGACCCTTATTTCTCGACTGGGATCGTGTCGAGACTTTGAAGCTGCATTGAGACTGACATTTGGACCTTCAAACCGTTGGTTGCCATTGAAGTCCATTAACCCTCTGGAGTCTGAGCGGTTTTCTGGGCCCTGGAGGTGTTCTGACATGCTCTGACATTTGTGCTTTTTTCAGTTATTTATAAACATGTTAATGGCAAAGGTGTAAATTCACTCTATATAGCACAAACAGGGCTACCAAAATATGTGATCACCATGCATGTATATTTTTGAATTTTTAAGAGAATAATGTTTATGCGTGGTTATTGAAAAAAATAAAAATGAAAGTTGCTGAAATAAGACCACAAAACTCATACTAAATATGTGTCAATAAGACTTTTGACTAATGGATGTTGTCGAATTCTGGCTTCAAAATTATGTGAAAATAGTCTTGCTTTATCGTTCACATAAAACAATACATTGATTTAAATTGATCTAAAACAGGTTTTGCTAGGAAAGCCAATATGCGAGGGGGGCGTGAACGAGGAGTGGTTTACACCTGAGAATACAATGTCCCACCCACTCTGCATAATTCATTCAGGTGTGACACTGACTGAGCCACAATGCAAGGACAAAAGATATATTTAGAAGAAGACTTATATTGGCCATTTAAGATTTTTCTTACATCTATCTTGTAAATATGTTTTGCTATTTTATTAAATGGAGAAAAATCCTGTAATGTTCTGTAATGTCGACTGAAGAAAGAAAGACATGGACATCTTGGATGACATGGGGGTGAGTAAATTATCAGGAAATCTTTATTTGAAAGTGAACTACTCCTTTAAAGAGTCCAGTTTTCAGTGATAAACCAACCCTTACAATGTTCTGTTAATAACCCTCTGCCGATCTGACGGTCTGTGGGCGGGGATACAGAAATGCTGAAGTATAATCTGTAGTTTTCACCAAAGCCCCAGAGCCGTCAAAAGACTTTTGCTGACTAATAAACGTGAATTTCTCGGTCCAGGTAACACGGAGAATGAGTAAACATTGTTCATTTACATATACAACCGACATTGTAACAATAGAAAGCGGGCTGAAAATCGGTTGATTTTGATTGTGAAATTTACTCGCAATTTCTGAGTAAAAATTGCTTCATGTTTTTCAGTGTAGTTGATTCACATACAATGCAAGAATAGCAAAAGATAGTTTAACAACGAATAAGTTACAAACTTATTCTGAAAGGCGTCGTCGAAAGAGAGCAGCGCATAACGGGACAGTGAGAAACAGAGGCGACAAATGGAGGAAATGAGACGCAGAGAAGGAGAAAGAGAGAGAATTAGCAAAGACAAAGACGCAGAGAGAAAGAAATTGAGTTGGAAAGCTGACTAGTGAGTGAATTGGACTGGCAGCAGGCTGAATTCCTGAAGCACATCTCTCAGGCCAAAGTTTAGGCCCATCTGTGAGAGGAATACCAAGCAAGCCGAGCCGGGACTCTCGAACAATGAGAAGGCACACAGCGCCAGCTCCAACTTTCAAAGAGCTTCAAAAAAGTGCCCATCTCATTTGCCCTCTGACGAACATCCCTAGCACGGCATAAAGCTATATTGTGATGGTAATCATACAGATCACATAAACGCATGCATATTTTCCCCCAACAGAGATGAATGGGCGCCTTAAATAAAACCAGGAAGATGTGTTTGGAGTGTTTGCTGGAACTGAAAAAGCCCTTGTTTGGAAGCAGAAAGGCGCTAACGGGAAGCTATGAAGGTGATGAATGGAGGGTCTTCAAATGTTTAGCCTTAAACCAACACAATGCCATCTGTGAAAGCCTATATGAGTAACAAATTAAAGCTTTAACGTCCATTCGGAGGGGTAATCGCGAGTAATTATCTGTGCGGCTGGCGCAAACATCTCTCAATTGCTTACATATTTGTTGTTGGAGACATCTGGAATTAGTTTATAATACTTCATAGGATCCACTTAGACTGACTTAATTAAACAAATGTAAATTCATGCCTTAATCCAGCGTGCCAAAACTCGAAAACACCCTGAAGCCAGGGGTCTCGAGCCAAGCTTGTCGCTCTCTTCTACCAAATAGGGCTCTTGAGGCTGTTTGTTGAAATGTGCACGCTCATAGTTTACAGATATACAGAATATTTCACATACTTTCACATATTCCCTGCTTTAGAATGCATACTAAAACATGCACATTATTACTTTCTTTATTGTTGCTATTTTGCACGTGTAGGAATAATAGCGACGTGAGCAAAATGTGAATGAGATGAAAACTCTCTAATACTAATTCTAATTAATTTACATGAGAAGCAAAATGACATGAGATTTTCAGATTTTTTTTGTTTTTTAATTGAGTATATGGGGGAAAATATCTGCCAATGGGGTGAGGAAAATTTTCCTTTTGAATAAAGTTTATTTTTCTAACCACATTGACAGATCTTTTTTTCACTTTATTTTGATAAGATATTAAAATATATTACTTGCTTCTCAAGTAAATGCATCTTGATTTAAGAATGCCATTTGTACTGAAAAACAAGCCAAATACACCGTGGAAAAACCAGTAGCATTTTCTCATTTTGAATGGCAAAGTTCACCTCTACTCCTTCAATAATGAACATTTTGCACATTTTATAATACCAGTAAAGTGAGAAACACAAATGGAAGTCTGGGAATGATGACTCGTTTATATTTGAGCTTCTTCTCGTCTAGATTGCAGCTCTGGACATTCATCAAACTGCTTCATGAGGTGCATCATGGGATGCTTTTAAACACAGTGAAGGAGGAACATGATGAACATTCATTTTTCCAAATCATACATATAAAAAAGACATATAGTTTGGCAAAGAAATGAAGATATTTGTTCAATTTATATTGGTCTACAAAACTAATTAGAAGCATTTAAGTCAAATATGCCCCAATTTTTAAACATGCATGTAAAGTTACTGGCTATATATACAGAAACACTGTACAAATAGACAAAACATTTTGTTATTTAGCATCAGCGACTTGACACATCCACGTGGCCTGTGATTAATCTGGTGAACCGCTGAAACTTGATCTGCCTGCAATCACCATGATGCTCATTTTGTGTTTCAGGCCTCAATGCCAAATTAGCTGAGAGAATAAATTAGCATATAAAGCGCCTAATCTGAGAGGGTTCCTCGCTCTTGGAAAACACACAGGAATCACTCATGGACCCATTAACCCCAGCGATCTTGCATTCTGGGAGAATGTTTCATGGAGAAAAACAACTCATCATAAATGGTTTAGTTTTATTATAGTCCGAGTAAACAAAATTGTATACTTCATTTAAATGTATACTTCATTTAAACTTCATTTATGATACTGTTTTACTGCAATCTTTGTTTCACTTTATTTCAATGATCCACTTTAGACATTATTCTAACTATAAGTAATTTTGCAACTACATGTCAACTGACTCTCATTAGAGTATCAGTAGGCTTAGGTTAGGGTTCGGGTTAGTAGATTAAGTTGAAATGTAGTTACTTATAGTTAGAAGAATGTCTAAAATGGACCATCAAAGTAAAATTTTTAATAAATATTCAAATCTGGAGTGTCTATTTACACTAAGTGCAAACAGTCCGTCTTGTTGGCAGAGGCTATTTACATTAACTCCGCCCACCAATTTCTGATTGGACGAGACAAAAGGACAACAAACACATGTGACCTGTCAGCAGCAGTGGTGTGTTACTTGATACTTTTGACGCGATCGACCCGAGTTCGAATCCCTCTGTGCCGAACTCGTTCTTCTCCCTTTTCCCATAGCATATCAGATTGGGAAGGCATTGATTTTCAATAAATGTGAAGAAAACATGTGAAAAATGCAATTAAAGTTACTAACGGTTATTTAATAATAATTAGTGTTTATGGGGTAGGTTAGGTAGGTGTAAGGAGGGCTTTATTGTCCCAATAAGGCGGCATTTATTTAATAAATATAATCATTTAAACTCAATATTTTATTATTGCATACTGTTTTATAATGTACTAGAATACTAAGGTGCAAATACTATCTAACTACTGTACTATTTACACTTATTGCAAAAAAACCCTGTTATTTTCACTTAGTGCAAATAATAAATCCGCTGCTATATTATAATATAAATAGACTGATTGTATGAAGACTGAATTTCATTCATTTTTTTTATTTATTAAGTTCATAATGATGGTCTGTGGTCTGCTCTCTTAATTTAATTTACTGTATGATATGAATTATTCACTGGAATGCACTAAGAATCTCTCGTTTATCTCACCAAATATTATTTTCATACGGATGATTTAAAATGTAATAATCTCTCCTTTTCACATCTAATCCCTATCACTGAAATGTTACTAACTAGGTAAATACAATAATTGTTCTGTCAAAATGACGGAAATCACTGATTATCACTAAGTTCCAGTTCATTTTTGATTTTTAGTTTATTAATTTTATTAATGCTTTAGCACTTTTAAATGTACTTTTAATGTAGGATGGTTGAAGCGTGAGTAGAATAATGTCACCTCATTGTACCATGTTTTTGAAAATGCTTATTGCATTCACAGAGCGAACCTGTTTAACAGAAGTTACTCCCATAATTCACGCAAAAGCATCATGCGTTGGAAAAAGCTGGATACTATGAGAAGTTTATCATTTTTTTCTATGGAGAAAGAGAATGCGATTTTACTTCCGGGAACCCGAATTTTGCTCTCTAAATCCCAAGAAACCACCTTGATATCTCAATCTTTGTACAGTGAGAATGCGGTTAACAAAGTTTCTCTCATTCTCTAGAAACAGTGGGTATGGGAATAACTGGTTTCGAATGGGACCAATTGCGCCGTGAACATGTTCTTCGCCTCTAAAAGCAGAAGGGGGCTTCATTTCCATGAGAAGAGCACCGGAGGAAAAGCCATTTTGCATCTATTGTTTCAGCAAAGCAGCTGTCATTTGCCCAACATCACGCATTCTTCATTGCTCCATGCTAATTTTTCAGAGGGACAATTTTTCTACAATAAGCACTCCAGCTAGTAACAGAAAGCCTTTTATGGGCCGAACCCCAGGGAGCTATACGGTGTGCCAAGTTAAACAATGGCTCAATGCTTCGACCGGGTTCCTTCACCGTCAATAATACGCCATAAAGTTCACGTCCAGCCCGGCTCTCCACTCGGCACCTGGTTTCCCTCCCTCCCTGGCAATTATTCAAGATATCAATCAATATTGATCTTAAGTCAAATCACAAATCACGGGCTCTGGCGCTACCTACCATGGGTTTCTTCACTTTCTACCAATTGATTGTTCTCAAAACATCAGATGTAAGAGAATGCCAGACCTTTCTTGAGTTCTCACAATAGCCAGTTTAAACCAGCCTAAGGTAGTTTGCTGCTCTTTGAGCTCTGTTTTTGAGCTTGAACAGTGTCCAAAACCCATCTAAAACCATCAAACCAAACCAGACTGATCAGTATGGTGGGCAGTTCAGACAAACACACAACTTCAGGCCGATTTAAACCATTTTCTTTCATGCATCTTTCTCACATAACATGGAAAGATTGTTATCTTTATTTTTTTATACATGCATTGCATGTTCTGCAATATCTGGTCTGATTTGTGGTCTTCAATTTGTCAGTTAAAGTTGAGCAAATGTGAATTATGAGTTTGGCACCAATCATTAATTTTACTGACAAGTTCAAAACTATTCATACACAATATTTTACATTCTCAATGCTCATTCCTGCATAAACACAGCCACTATGCTAACTAGCAGTGAATCAAGCAGTAATCTTTCCAAAATCCATCTAAAACCATCAAACCAAACCAGACCAGACTGACCAGTTCGGTGGCCGGTTAAGACGAAGTTAAGTTGAAGTTGATGTTAAGTTGTGCAAATATGAATTAAATGTTGGCTACCAATTAAAATACAGACTGACATGATGAATTAAAAAATAAATATGAATTCAAAACTATTTAAATATAATGTACAATGCAATATTTTACATTCTCAATGCTCATTCCTGGCCAGTTGCATAAACACAGCCACTACACTGTGTCTGACCATCTAGCAGTTAACCAAGCAGTAATCAGTCCAAAAACCCATCTAAAACCATCAAACCAGACCAGACTAACCAGTTTGGTGGCCGGTTAAGACCAAAAAAACACTTCAGGCAGGTTTAAGCCGTTTTTCCCCAATGCAACTTTCTCATAACATGGGAAAATTATTATTTTTTATACATGCAATGCATGTTCTTCAATAGCTGACCTGATTTGTTGTCTTTAATTTGTTAAAGTTGAGCAAATATGAGTTATGAGATTGCCAATAATCAGTTTTACTCACATGAATTACAGTCATCATAAATTCAAGACTATTTTTACATAGTTTACAATACAATATTTTACGTTCTCAATGCTTTTTCAGTTGCACAAACGCAGTCACTATGAGACTAATCTATCTTTTTATGTAACTGACTTAAAGTTATAACCAGTCCTCAAGAAAAAAAAGAAGATGACTAACTAGTAAGACTAGTCTAAGCAGTTTCTACATCCAGCATTAACACAAGCATGCTCACATTTTCACATGCATATAATTCACATGCATCATTCTTCAATGCAGACGTCAAAAGCTCACATGGAAATATAACATAATTTCTCCATAAACTGATTTCAAGGTGGACTAAAAAGCTTATCGGTGATGTGTATTCCAGATTGTGCAAGCAGAAAGGCATTAGATTTGTGTTCACGGGTTATGCTTGACTTCATTGAACTCCTTAAATCTTTTACCCCGCCGCCTCGGGGAACGACTCGCACCGTCCGACCAAGTCAACTCAATTTGGGTTATTAGAGACCCGAGGCTCAGGAGACCAGCAGAACTTCAAAAAGACTTCAACCCCCAAAAAAAATCATCATTATCATCATGTTAGGCTCATTTAACAGTCAGACTGTGGTTCTTGGAAAGGCTTTAGCGAGTGTGTTCCTGTGTGTTCGTATATAACCAGGGAATATTGTGTGTCTGATGACAGAGAGACATTAGTTTTGAATACTGACTTGATATCTTCTGGATTAAAGGGCTTTTTTAAAATCCAGCATATCAGGTCAGGAGAGAGCCGGGGGCTAAAATCAATAACGTCCATTGAGAGGGAAGAGAATTTGTAAAGGAGGAGGAAAAGCCGAGAAACTCTCATTCACTCCACAACAATACATCATCTCTAATGTGTGAAACTGCAGCACAAATGACTGAACTACAAGAAGCGTCTCAACGGGTTCAGAGATTATATTCTAAAAAATATTTAGCACACTAAAAAGTAAACAAATGTCCTTAATATCAAACAAATATACTAATATCTCTATGCAATGCACATGAAATTTACACTATTCTACAATATACCACTCAAAAGTTTGGGATCGATCCGATTTTTTAAAATGTTTTTGAAAATCGTCTCACAGAGTATGTGTTTATTTGATCAAAAATACAGTAAAAACAGTAATATTGTGAAATATTACTGTTTTCTATGTGAATATATAGTAAAGTGTAATTCATTCCAGTTATCAAAGCTGAATTTTCAGCATCATTACTCCAGTCTTCAGTGTCACATGATCCTTCAGAAATCACTCTAATATGATGATTTGATGCTCAAGAAACATTTATGATTAGTATCGATGTTGAAATCAGTGTAATGTTTTTGTGAAAACTGTGATACATTTTTTACCCCCAGGATTTCTTGATGAGTAGAAAGTTAAAAAACAGCATTTATTTAAAACAGAAATATTTTGTAACATTATCTTTACAGTCACTTTTGACCAATTAAATGTAAACCTGCTGAATAAAAGTATTAATGTCTTACCTTTTGAATGGAAGTGTATATATATATATATATATATATAAACCTGTATTTTGACGTGGCATGCAAGAGTGCAGGCAGAGGTCATCAGTGTGTGTGTGTGTGTCGGGAAGGAGGGGTGATAACAGAGATCTGTGCCAGGGTAATGTGAAAGGTCCTTACACACCGCTCCCCATGGTGCCTGTTACGGCTGCCGTTCCCCAAATTCGGAGCGTGGGCCGGGGGTCAGGCGGCCCAGAGTCTCGCTGCGGGGCACCGGCACGTCAAGTCAATCTGCATCAGCCTGAGTGGGCCGAGATGCACAAACACACATCAGGTGCATTTAGGATTAGACATGCCTGCCAGCGGAGCAAAGTCGCAGCCAGCAAAAACTCACGGTTATCATCTCATACAATACACTAACAGGACCGCACACACACATGCTACACACACACATGCTACACACACACACGCTACACACACACACGCTACACACACACACGCTACACACACACACACACACACACACAGTTGTTTACTGTTTACTACAAAAGCAGCTCCAATAGATAATTGTATTGCTCAAAGGTTGCTCTTTCACATTTCTCAATTAAGTTGGAATCATGGAATCAAAATTGACAACTCTTGTTCATTCTTATCGGTGCACATTATTATTATTATTATTTTTTATTCATGTGCCTTGTAATCTTGAATCAAAATAACTCCTCTTCTCTTGTCTGATGGCGAGGGCGGGGCAACCTGTCACTCACATGAGATCCACCAATAGCAAACCACAACCATCCAATCAATTCCTCACAGACACAATCAAGCCCCGCCCACATTTGCTCTTGTTCCAGAAGCCGTTTCACTCGGATATGCATCAAAATAGGGGAAAAAAAGCTAGCACAATAATTGCACCTTTATTAATATTCAGAAATATTACCAACATTGGCACTGTTATTGAACTGAGTTGAATCAACAATTAACTGAACTTAACTGAATAATGACACTATTATCTTCTCTAGAGCTGCTTATAACGAATGAATTTTGGAACATTTACATTTTTATTTTCCTGTTTATTACCGTGGAAACAATCAAACCAACAGACTTGTGTATCAACTTTGTATTTGAGACATAAAAAGAGACACAAATGAGTCAATTTTTGCCATATCACTGTAAAAAAAAAAAAAAAAGTGTTTGTACTGCCTTAAGATTTTAAGTTTAGTCAACTCAAATATCCAAGTTGTCACTTAGTGCAACTTCACATTTCAAGTTGACTAAACTTAAAACTAAGGCAGCACGAACACTTACTTTTTTTAAGTTTTTTTTTTTTTTTTTACAGTGTTCAGAATAGATTATAGAGCTATGAAATGAATGCCAGTGTGAGAAATATTTAATATCATGTACAATATTCATAATTAATGTAATACAATGCATAATATATCATGAGTTCATGTTTGCATGCTTTGGGTTTTGGCAAATCTGAGCACATTTTGAGACTCTTTTGTGAAACTCTAGAGGTAATAGTTGAGAGAAACACACTTGGCCGGGTGTTGACAGGAGCTTTTTTGAACATTATGGTTGACATGCTGTGACGACACACTGAAAGCATCCCATATCAACACGAGTGAATCTGCCTTCACACTAAAGCCTTTAAAGCTTCAGGAAGAATGTCTTTGATCATCTCCCGCTATTGATCTGGTACATTAAACTGAGCTTTTTTCCTCAGATGTGACTCGTGCATCGATTCTCTATTGTTCCTCTATCCCAAGATAGAGAAAATCAATCGATTTCACTCCTGAACACTGGCCACATGAATCAAATCACTTATAGTTATCACTCAGTGCTATTGAGTTTATGTCAATTCACATTCTAAGATATGAAGCACTTCATTTATGTGAAAATGTCAAGCGTAAACACTAGCGATCGACAGATATATATCGTGGACAGCAGAGGATTTTGCCAAGTCTCAGTCCAAAACTCAAACAACAGCCTTGTCAACAGATGCACATTACTAGTTTACTAGTTCATTAGTCTAAAAAACAACGGCCTAAACTAAACATGATAAATCTGTCATGTTTTCTGAATAAGAAAACAGTGTTTAAAAATGTGATTAAAAAATCCAGGTTTGATGTGCTTGTTTGAGCTGCACAATTTGCCCAACATTTTGTGATTAGTTATAAATAAGGCTATCAAATAATAATGATAATTGTATATTTATAATATAATAATTAAATATTTTATCATAATTATTCATAATTATTATTATTACTACTAAATAAAAATATAAAAATTAACAAACACAACAACAACAAAAATACTATTGTAATCTTTCATTGTACAATTTAAAAAATTTTTTTATGGCTGTCTTATTTTCTTCATTTTAAACACTCATACTTTAAACCATCACATTTTTATTTTTCCATATCACGATTTCAGTTTTTATTTTGATTACTTGTGCAGCCCTATTCTTGTTAAAATTACATTTAAAAAAAAAAATCTGGAATAAAGTGGCTGGTTTCTTTGTTTTAAAAAGCAGCGTTTTATGCAATATTTTTTCCACATAATTTGACAAAATTGCAGTTTGATTAGAAATGACAGGCAATAAAAATGTGATATTTCTCTTGATTTTTCTGTATTTTCTCTCATATTTCACCTCAAGCTCTTTACTGTTGTCCTTGGCCATGCAGCTCTGTACAATATATCGGCATCAGCCAATTAAAAAAAAAAAAAACACATTTCTTCGCTCACTAGAGACAAAATCACTGACGTCCACATCAGAGAAGCTGCTGAGAGAAAAACAGAGGGATTGCAAAATCAAAGCACATGTGGAAATATCTCGTAGACATTCTGAGCGCATTTCATGTGGCACAGTTTGAAGAAATCTAAACATGTGGCCCATCCAGCAAAACCACCAAGTAATGAGCTTTATTTATCTTTCACAGCAAATGCAACTAACAAACCATGAACACCGAGGGTCTCCATCACCAACCACATCACATGAAACAAAATACAGAAACTAAACTCTCCTTTCCAATCAGTCAAAAACACTACGGCCACTGCATGCTGCCGTGTTTAATGAGGTTTGGGGATTATCTGAGGATGCTTGGACACTTGAGTGTGTTGGTGAACACTGACCTCTAATCAGTTTCACCTTTTAAATGCAAAAACACAGGGAAAATATAAAATACCCTCTGATACTGAACAGGTTCATCTGTATAACCACTTTTCTCTGTGCAGAAATGAGGGTGATTACAGGTTGATTGGGACACTTGGCAATGGCAAATGGCAAAAAGTGTCCCAATCAAAATGAATTCAGATATAAGAATCCTCTTTTTGTCTGTCTTGCTTTAAATTCACGTAAAAAGTCAGGAATCGCAGTGGCCATCATGAGATACCAAGTGACAGTCAAAACAAGCTAAACTTCTCCAAAACAAATCCAACAAACGAATGCAGATAGACAGCATGAAAAACAAAGATAAACACTCGCACGTTTGTAGACGAGGTGAGAAATGACGTGGGAAGTGTGAGAACGAGAATCACGGTGATAAAAGCCTGTCTGTCAAAATACATTACGAGCACAGATGCTAGACCAGTGACAATCTCTGTGTTTCGTGAGAATACATAGCAAATTTGATATAACAAACCACACATGCAAACAATAACAACAACATGTCCAAAACGTGTCTCTCGCTGGTCCTGGTCTCTCCCAGTGAAGGCCTCCCTCCCTTCCCTTTACCTCTGACTGATAAAACATTGGCAAAATAAATCCGGTTCGCATGGACACGCGGGAGCGATAAAAAAATTCTGTATTATGAATTTTTAAGGTCAGACAGGTTGTTGAGGTCAATTTGTAAAGAAAGACTATACGTCTGCGCACATATATATTCAAACGCGCATACCTATAGACTAAACACGTAATACGCATGTGCACGCCGTCTGCGTTCTCACAGATTCACGTTTTTGAAGTTTGCGCGGAGATGATATTTTTTTTTTTTTTTTTTTATTCAGCGCTTGCATCTTGGAAACTATTTCAAGGTTGGCGTTCTCGATCCACTAAACACTGTTGTTGTGCGAATGAACAGCCGGAGCGCGTTAATGTTTTTCTGTTAGAATGGTGTCGTGTTAGCGGCCGCTAAGTTAATAACTAATGCAACGGAAGTGAATCAATCAAAACTAACTTTATCTGGACAATAACTTTATTCTAGAGCTGCTGTAAAGCCTAAACAATCAGTTACTGTAATCTCCTATTATCACTGTAAAGCTGCTTTGAAACAGTCTATATTGTTAAAAGCGCTGTATAAATGAAGCTGACTTGACTGGTTGGAAAAATTAGTTAGTTACTAGAAAAATTACCCTATACTTTGAAAACAGCTAGAGTTATAGTCTTCCTGCTAAAGTCTAAAATGTAGTTTATAGTAGCTTACAAGCAGTGTTGGGTAAGTTTAAAAAGTAATTAATTACTAGCTACTAATTACATCTACAACAGTGTAATTAGATTACTGTACTAATTACTCTCTCTAAACTATATTGCATTAGTTGTTACTAATTACTTTCTTAACCTTGACCAGTTGAACAATACAAGAACTGAAATGAAACTGCTCTTTTAATTCTTTCAAATAAATAACATAAAATTGCATGAATTATTCTTGAACTGACCAAAGTATGACCAATTGACCAAAGGGAGAAGGTTATATTAAAAGCATACATTTTATCATTAGACCTTACATTTTGATATTAAATCCACTAGTTTTATATAGAATTGTTCTAGTCTATTCAGTATCTAGTGCAGTTACATCTTGAAATTAACTTATTTTTTTTATTTTTTTAAAAGTTACGAGCCACTCAGCATTTTCACTGGCCACAATTTGACATCGATACCATTTGGAAAAACTGCCATATAGATATTTATAATATTATCTCATAATTTGGCAGCAGGTTTATTAGGTTCATTAGGCAGACCATGACATTATTTTGTGCGTAGTTGACTTTTTAAGTGCAATAAGCAGCAAAATAAAACTAAATTTAGTACCGAGAGGCGGCTTTATGTTAATTACTTTATAATGAATTACTTAAAGCATCACACCCAGCACTGCTTACAAGTGATGTTGTTATGGCTAACAAAGTCTGCTACTTAAATGCTGTATAAGCTTCACAAAGCAAACTACATTAACTCTCTCCCTCCATCAAGGTTTCAAAAGCGCTTCGCCGTGTCTTTATTGTGAGAAAAGCTCTAGTCAGATCGCAGTAAAGTCTACAACTGTTGACATCTCACAGCGCCTCCGCTTTCACCCTCTTAACAAAAACATCAATAAAGGAATCAATTAACTGGTAATTTAATTCATCCTCCAGGAATCGCCCATCTCCCAAGGGATCCCCACTACTAGTCAATTACAACCTCATAGGTTGGTAAAGATTGTGTATGTCAAAGGCCGGCATTATTCTCTGGAATAGACAGAAACGCAGGAGGAGAAGGAGGAGAAGGAGGCCCCGGTTGCTTGAAGGGCAGCTCCCCTTTTAATTGTTATGGGAGAGCTTGGAGAACATTAGCCCTCTTCCCAACAGAACAAAGGTTACGACTCACAGAACACCCTTTAGACTCTTTTCCCCTTTTCAAAATCATGCTTTTCTCTCTGCACTCCTTACGGATCCAGAAACCCTCCCTTCAGAAAGAGGTAGTGATGAGCAGGTTTTGTTTGGAGAACGTCCGGCTGTAGAGGAGATATTTCACTGACCCTCATGAACTCAACAAGGAGCGTTCCCAGAGGAAAGTTTTATTGCGCTTAGGTTGCTCTTTCATATCTCACAAAACTTGGTCTCAATTCAGGTCTTGAATTTAAATGAGAAAAATCGAACAAATTTTTAACAAGAAAAACAAAGTTTGTCAAGAAAAATGTATAATATACAAATGATAGATGGATGGATTGATTGTTGATGGAGTTTTTCGGTTCCTTGCCACTGTTGCCTTTGGCTTGCTCAGTTGGGGATATTTTGGGGATATTTAATTTAATTTAATTTTATCAATCAATAAATTCCACTAGAAACAAACCTTGTTGTATTATTTTAATTTACAGTTTTTCTCAATTGCTTTGGCACATTTTTCGAAACAGTCTTAACATTCTCTAAACTGTGAGTGCAAATGTCACAACTGTTTGCAGGAACTTCAAAACTTTATAGCATGTCTGCAAAATGTAGTTACTCACCCAAAACATTTAATTCATGCTTCAAAACCTAGTTATTGTGTCAATAATTTGGCCAAGGCCACCAAAATCTAAAGTATTTTTGTCATTGTGTGAGCCACACTGGTCAAAATGTTTAGTTGTTTTTTCACCACAACAGTCAACCATGAAAATTAAGGGTTTAAACAAAAATCTCATATTTGTTGAGAAAAGTCAATAGTATGTAGAAAAAAAAAAAAAAAGTCTATGAACATTTGTATTTTTACAGTGTTTATTTTTGTACTTCATGTGTATATACACAATACAAGTGTATTTACTGTACATGTAAAGTAACTGACAAGAGTAACAAGATTTCACTTTACATTTCATATTTGTGTATTACCACAAATACACAAACAACAAATAACATTCATGGGAAAAAAAACAAACAAACAAATTCTTCTTGGTGGACATCTTGTCGCTCACGTTGGTCAGACCAAAGATTTTCATCAACATCACATCTGATGTTTTCCATTGCCACACACCGTGGAAAAAATCTCCTTGAATGCCGCACCCATCCCCTGCAATGGTCAGCTGTGATGTCCTCACATGCAGCATTCATGGCATCCAACAAAGACATCTGATTTTGTGGTCTATGATCATACACTTTCCACCTCCATGCTGAAAAAAACTCTTCTATTGGATTTAGGAATGGAGAGTATGGTGGAAGGAATTCCACTGTTATCCTTTCATGTGCAGCAAACCAGTCCCTAACACTGTTGGTTCGGTGGAAGCTGACATTATCCCAGACAACAACATAATTAGGCAAATGTGGTCTAACTAAACCTCCTTCTTGTTCTGGAATCAGGTCTCTGTAAAGTGCATTTAGGAAGGCCAGGAGAAGTTGGGTATTATAGGGCCCAATGTGTGGAATATGTGCTCACACCGTTCTCTGAAATGGCAGCACACATTGTAATATTGGCCCCACGTTGGCCTGGTGTGTCAATTGTGGCTCGGTGTCCAATGAGATTGCGACCACGTCTCCGGCCTTTGGACAGATTAAACCCAGCCTCGTCCACAAAAACAAGAATGTGGGTCGTTTCATGTACTTCTAACTCCATGATTCTCTATGAAGAAACACAGAAAAAAATGTAACAGTAAATGTATTTTCTTATGGGTTTCTGAAACTTACAGTAAAGTAATACAGGCATCTTAGAAAAACAGGAAAACTCACTAAGTGCACACCAATGGTTTACCTGGACATACTGGTACCGCAACGCCTTGACTCTTTCACTGTTCCTCTCAAATGGCACCTTATAGAGCTGTTTCATAGTCATCTGATGTCTTTTTAAAACTCTGTATGGTGGAAATGCTGACAGAATTTATATTTGCAAAGACATTATTGTCATTTATGATTGCACTTTGGATCTCTCTTAGCCTGATGGAATTGTTGGCTATGACCATGTTGCAAATTTTTTTGTTCTTGCAGTTGGTTAAATAATGCTGCTCTGCCACCAGCGCGAGGTTGTCGTGCAGTTCTATAGAATAAACAAATAGACTTGCATTTACCTTTACAATATTGTTGTTTATACTGTAAAAATACTTTACATACTGTAAAAAAAAAAAAAAAAACATATTTACCTGTTTTCCCTACGAAAGGTTTGCACAATTGATGGCACTGTGGACCTGTTTACATTAGGCTGTACTCTTCGACCAGCCTCTTCCATTGTAAAACCATGATTTATGACATGATCCACAAGTGTGGCTCTGATTTCATCAGAGACTCTGACTCTTCTATTTCCACCTCTTCCTCGATTATTTCTTCCTCTACCACCACCACGTATTCTTACACGCCTTCCAACTGCTCTTCCACGAGCATGTTGCTGCAGTTCAGGGTTGTGAACGTCCTCCATTCTCAAAAACTTCTACAGCAGTGATTGTGCTGTGGGCAATCTACATATATATATACATATATATATATACTCCCAAAGTTGATTGGTTAAATGGTTAAATGGTTGATTCATATTAGAGGTAATTTGCAATTAGATTGCGAATGCAATTAGAGGTCATGTGCCAATTTAGCAGACATTACAAACAATGTCAATGTCAGATATATTTTAGAATATACATTCATGTATACTAATTATGATAATTGAATAGATCGTTTTGAATGTGATGGCTTACACAATAAAAAATGTCTGAGAAGTTCTGAAGTGTTTGACAGTGTAAGTGAGAATCGAGTCATCAGTTTTGATCAACAAGCCATATGCAATTATTTGTTGTCCAAACTGCAGACAGTTGTATGTACTCTTTGCACACATGTGCCAAAGCATTTGCAATTTGCTCAAATCAATAAGAAATTCCAATCTGATGTGAAAAAGAAGCGAATTGTTCAGAGATCTGAACTTAATGTTTTGGGAAATAAAAAAATCATTTGAGAACTGAGCCAAAGCAATTGAGAAAAACTGTAATACTGTGAAGCTGCTTTGATACAATCTGTATTGTGAAAAGCGCTATACAAATATACTTGACTTGACTTGATTGTTAGATGATTAGAAAGATAGGCAGATATAGATTCAACAACAAAAATATGAATTATGAAAGGACACAGACAGACGGATGAATGGAACAATAGATAGAACGATAGTTGGATAGATAGAATGACAGATGGTTGGATGGATGATGGATGAATGGAACGACGGATGGATAAATAGATGGAATGATGGACAGACAGAAAGACAGACAGATAGAACGATAGATAGACAGACAGATAGAACGATAGATAGAACAATAGAACGATAGATAGATAGATAGATCAACAGAATCAGAATGAAAGAATAACATCGGTATATAACGATAGACATATACAGAACGGTATGAAAGATAAAGATAAAATCAGTAAATCCCACTTTGCTGTCATTACAATTCAGTTTCCTGTGTTTTATGGCCAATTCAAACTCACACTCAATTCTGAATTCTGCACAACCCTGATTCTACATAAACCCTTTACTCTTCAGCAAAGCCGTCACTGTCTTCTTAACCCTTGTCGTCAGGATAATCCCGGTTCGCGCGGTTACGTGGAAGCGATACAAATTCTGTATTATAAATTTTAAGGCCAGACAAGTAGTTTGTTGAGGGTTGGTTTGTGAAGAAGGACTACACACCTGCGCACATATATTCAAACGCACATACCTATAGACAGAACACGTAATGAGCATGTGCACGCCATCAGCGTTCTCACAGGGTTACGTTTTTAAAGTTTTCTGTTAGAACGGTGTCGTGTTAGCGGCCCCTATTAACGAATGATCTTTGCGACGGAAGTGAATCAATCAAAACTAACTTTATCTAGACAATAACTTTATTCTAGAGCTGCTGTAAAGCCTAAACACTCTCTGTTACTGTAATCTCCTATTATCAGTAGCTGTGTTTCCATTACCCTTCAAATTGCGAATTGAAAATACGCCCAATGGAAACACGACAATTTCACAAAAAAAATTTTACGCTCACATTTGGTGGTTTTTCAGGCAATTCGAAAAATAAATATTTCGCAAAACTGCAGTGGAAACAGTTTTTGCGCATAACAGGTCACCTGACGTAGAAGACGCGGTGTGTTTGGACAGAATACAAGACAGAGTTCTTTATTAAATCCATATAAGACAAAAGAATTACAAGAATACTGGATTCTAAACCTCAAAGAAATGCCACAATCAAGACCTCGAGGCAGAAATGAAGGAGAAACACACAGAAACTCCTCATATGAGCCGCTCTCAAGTATAATAAGGGTCGTTCCTCACCATTAATGCTTGGAAAACACACATACGTCTCATTCAATTAATAATAATGGCCAGTGCAGTGGCTGAGATATAGTACATAATCCGAACAAAATCCGTCGCCATGGTTCTTGGAATGATTTTACTTATCGCGAGAGGAAAAAATGAAGTTTTAACATCGGATATATGCATAACATCGGTTAATGGAAACGGCGTAATTTCGCAATAGTTTTTTGTCGACATTTAGAAAAAAATCCCAAAAGTTTTGCGCAAATGGAAACACACCTACTGTAAAGCTGCTTTGAAACAATCTAAATTGTCAAAAGTTCATTTATTTCAGTAATTCAACTTAAAAGGTGAAATTAATGTATTATATAGACTCATTACATGCAAAGTGAGATATTTCAAGCCTTTATTTGTTATAATTTTGATGATTATGGCTTACAGCTTATGAAAACACCAAATTCAAAATCTCAGAAATTTTTCATAAAGCTGTTAGCCATAATCATCAAAATGATAGCAAACAAAGGCTTGAAATATCTCACTTTGCATGTAATGAGTCTATATAGTATATTAGTTTCACCAGTAAGTTGAATTACTTAAATAGATGAACTTTTGCACGATATTCTAATTTTTTGAGTTTCACCTGTATATAAATGAAGCTGACTTGACTTCTGTTCGCTACATTTCTATCAGACACTTCAAGCTCCTCTTCTCTGAAGGGATTCACAGATGATCCACGTCCTCTACCTCCGACTTCTGTCCACAAAAGCTGAAGAAAAGAAGGATCGAGGCACTTGTTTAAATTCTAGCCGGGACAAAGCCTATTGACTGTCCGACAAGCCGGAGCAGTGAAGGCCTCACAGGGCGAGAGAGAAGAGATGCCAGTGATCGAGGAGACACAGACCGATAAAAAGAGCATGTAGGCCAGCTTTACTGTAATCTAGGCCTTTAAAAGCCATATCCATTCAGCCTCAAGAGTGCCTTGCTCACATAGACATAGAGAGGCTTTCACTTTCGTATCTGATAACCCTTTCCCCTCAGAGACACCCTCTCAGAGCCCTGAATGGATATGGCGTCTTGCGTTAAGGCACCGAGTACATTCGCCAGTTTCTATGCCCACCTTAATGTGAGTGTCCAAACAAAGGGTGGGAAAGTTTCTTTAAGTTAAGGTACACACACAAAGGTAACCCTAGTCAGACTCGCAAGTTTTCCTGTCTCACTGAACGCTTTTGAAGGAGTGATCCGTGTAGTTACAAACTCGTATGTTTGGATTTCTTCCACAAAACACATGATGAGAAAATCCACCATCTTCAATACAACTGGCAAAGCCTAAAAAAGACAAAAAAACAAAACACAATAAAAGGAATATCACGTTCAAAAGTGTCATAAAAGTGAATATTTCCATAAACAATGACTTAAATTTCAGCATGTTCCCGACACAAAGTCATCATGTGACTTTAAAAGACTCGGAATAGAAGTTGTTTGGTGTTTGTCGCTTTTTTTAGCCTTACAATAGCGATGTTTCCATTCAAAGTTGCAAATTTAACTTCTGCGCAAAATTGGAATATCGCATAAAACATTTGCGAATAAAGCACCGTTTCCATCCAGTGAGTCGAAGAGAACACAATCGTCACTTTCTGATTAACTGACGCTAAATATCACTTAGAAAAGTAGCCACTGTATATAATTTTCATATATAATAACTTACTTGCGTCTCACATTGCAAACGAAATGCAATGAACGTGTTATCGACCTTGCTTTCGGAGGCAGAAGCTGATGTTTGGGAACACAGTCATCAGAGGAGTTCTGGGAGGGAATTATAATGAACCACTTTGACAACAGACTTTGCTCAGGCTTTTCAGAACAACCAAAACAGCATTTCAGATGCTGTGCAAAAAGATTGTTCCGTTGGTCGGTCCAGTTATGCTGTCCCATCACGCAGTCACATGCTTTTTTTAATCAAGGAATTTATTTGGCAAATGTGTTTGCATTGTAGTTTATGTGCATGTTTTCTTATCGAATAAAAAATGTGGGTGATGGATGGATGGATGGATGGATGGATGGATGGATGGATGGATGGATGGATGGAAAGAATGATAATGACAGATACAAGACAGACAGAACAGAATTTTAAAAAATGTATCCTACTCAAAGGATTGCATACATTTTTTTTTATGCATCTCGGCGTTTCCATCCTGCAGTTTTTGAAACGATATCCTAAAATGCGCAGAACAAATAGGTAGATGTAAACATAACTAATGTGGTCAAAGTGTTTCATGGCGATTCTTAAAAAAAAAAGAAAAAAAAAGAAGGAAAAAACATCATGACATGAGGCTGAAAAAAGGACATTCGTACTAATAATTCTACGGAGCCCCTGAGGGGACATGGTGGTGGGAAAGAATATGAGATTGAAGGAAAAATAAGCGGTCAATGTTTTTGCATTCTCTCGGAAATGTTTGCGTTCCCCTGAGAAACTGCTTTATTCTCGGGGGAACGCAAACATTTTGCAAACGAACGCAAAGTTTCTCAGGATTTGCTAGAGAACGCAAAAGCATCGTCAAATAATTCTTCCTTTAGGTGGTCCGTATAATTCCTTTCATCTTACACTGTAAAAATATTTTTTTTAAGCTGTAAATAAAGATTATTGGTGTATTTTTTACAAGAAAATATTATTTCAGTCTTCAAATATTTGTGAAACGTACTAGCAATTTCTGAGCGAAAATGTTTTCAAAGTAAATCCTACACCATTTTTTGTTCAGCGTTCTTTTCAAAGCACACATTTCTAGAAATGTCTGAAGACTGACACCAGAGAAAGCGGTACATTCAACAAATACAGAAACTTCATCTCCCAGCTTGTCTTCACCATTAGTGCATTCCACGCAAAAATATCTCTCTTTTTGGAGCCTGACCCCTTTGTGTGGTTTATATTGATGCACAGGTGCTATACTTGACCTGGGACACTAATCCTCTGACCTCTCACTCTTTAGATAAAGGCTAAAGGACATGTTAAGCTGAGCTGTCAATCAAAGTCCGGGACCAGAAGTGCAATGGCTTGGTTTGAGTCCATAGAAGTGAATGTCCAGATCAGGGAACAGACGGGAGGGGCGTTAGACAGATTTAACACACAGCTGTGAACACTATGGTGCAAAGCGCTACACATTCCTCAATATTCAGTTTAATGGTCTACTTTGACTTTATAAAAGGTGACTGTTTGAACTGAAAGTTTTTACCTGACCGGTCTAACTTAGAAATAGACAAATTCCATGTTCTGTTGGACCGAAGCACTTGATTTTGTGACCGATGTCCTTGGCGCCAAACGTCCCTCTCTTAATGAGACGGATTTGTCTTGTCTTGTCTTGAAGGAGGTGTGTGTTTGCTGAGTCTTTCAAGTGAGTTTATGCAGCATTAAGGGTCCAATAAACCCCTTTTGAGTGGCAGTGTTTCTTCGGACTCATCAGCATCATTAAACGCAGCAAACGCTTGGTGCTTTTCAAAGCAGATTACATCAGGTCAGCTTCATTTGACCTCAAATTATCCTTGACATATGTTTGACCTCTGGAGTCAGACTTCAGCGGCGTTGCTTATTAAAGCACATCGGCCGGGAGTTTAGTCAAGGTCAGAATCCTATAACATTCAAAGCCACATCAGAGCGTTTTCTCCATAAATATTGACCCTGGTGCTTGTAGGATTACAGAGCGGCCAATGTTAAACCAAATTCAATGACAAATGACAAAGAACTACAAGGCTGAGAAAACCATTCATTTAAAAAATCCTTCAGACGAGGCTGTGTCAAGCTATCATGTTAACCTGATCTTCTCGTTTATTCTTATGAGTTTTGATTCTCTTTAAGCTAAAACACAGTTTATCAAACTTGAAGCACAAATCTGTGACTTGCTTTGGTACGACATCTGGAGGTTCTCAGACCGCAGGTGTCAATATTTGTGTATTTAGCTTTATCTTCACCAGACGTATCGAAAAAACACAAGGCCATTTATTGTTTTCTCTCATGGAAACCGTCAGGGCGCAGAGATACTGAAAGTGGCCTTAAGCACAAATGTCACAGGCAAAAACTTTGTTTTAAAGTTTAAAAAAAAAAACCAGACAGACAGAACAATAGATAAAACGAGAGAATGACAGAATCATTGATAGAACGACAGAATGATAGATGAAATTATGGAATATATTTCCAATAGAAATATAGAATGATGGATAGATGGGAATGAGAGAATGGCATAAAGAATAACTAGAACTGAAGATAGAACGAATGAACAATAGATAGAATGAGAACGAAAGAACAAGAGATCGAGAGATTAGACAGAATGACAGAAAAACAGACGGATATCAAAATCAATGTATCAGTGTCACTCATAGCTAAATGATCTCATAAATGTCAGCAACATCAATATTTGTAAAGTTAGGGACAGGGAAGAACAGTTCAGGCCCCGATATACTTCAAGCGAAATCGATGAACGAACTGCAAAAACGAACTTCGTTTTGGGACACTGACACTGTTTTTTATGTATAATATGGTAAAGCTGCTTGATTTGAAGCTATCTACTGAATAAAGTGTGTATAAATAAACGTGACGTGACTTTACTAGAGTGCCGAATTGCAGAGCTTGTGCAAACAGATCCACAATGCTTTTCTTATGCTTTATTAAAAATGCTTGCTGTTTTCTCAATTTTGTTGTGTGTCTATTTTGTTATGTGTTATTACTAATAGGGGTGTAATGATGCCCTCATATCACGATTCGATACATATCATGATACTGAACTCATGTTTAGTTACTTAGTTCATGGGTGTCGGAACCATTGTATACTTTTTAAGACCAATGATATTGGACCCACTTACTTTTACCGTCTCTGATTCAGCGCATTTGTCTTTTCATAGCGCTGTCAGTCAAATCCAATTATTAGGGAATTCCCTAATAAATTAAACTCCGCTGAATCGCTACATTATATTTCTCAACGAGCCGCAACTGACGAAAGTAACCGCCCATTGTACCTTTCCAGTCAAATATTGCGTTGCAAACATCAATAACAGCTTTAAATTGTCATTGCTGGCAGATGACCATGGTATTAGCGGGATAATCCACGGATAGCTGTGCATTTAATGCACGACTTGGAGGCAAAGAACCGCCCGACGTGAAGTGGAGTTTAGTTTACTTGTTTTAATTAAAAGGCACCAGAATAGCCTACATGAAATGGTATTTACTCCAGTAACATTTTTCTGGGGGAGGACCCACCCACTTTTTTTTTTCTTCCGACGCCCATGACTTAGTTAATACATTAACTAGTGTTAACTAATGAACCTTATTGTAAAGTGTCACCAGAATATGAGTGTGAATGTTTGCCTGCTTTACTGCAGATGTTTAACGCGTAGTTTCTCGACAGCTTTGGGTTGAGGAGAGGATGCCTATTGCTACGTCAACAGACCATGGCAACAATTTACAGACGGTTCAGCTACTCATCAAGAAGAACCAGGTAATGTGTTCAGAGTTAACTGATTTTTTTTTATTGCAATTTGCAAACAAACACACACACATTCAAATAGCAATTCTGGCGCAATTCAACACACACTTAACACCTGCCGTTAGCGGTGTAGCGATGCCCTCGTGTCACGATTCAATACATATCACGATACTGAACTCTGGATACGAGATTATTGCGATACTCATAGACATATGATAAAAGGTTGTACTGTTGATTAAAATGCTAAATTTGGTTTTACATTGTGTGTGTAAATGAACAGTCTTGGACTTGGTGCTGAAACCCAAAGCACAGGACAATAGAGACGCCAGAATAACAATATTCATGATTCTGAAGACGAATATGCTTGTATTCTGCCACTGACTAGATTTATTTAAAATAATGTAGTCCACTTTTTACTAGTCAGACATTTGTCATTATCAGGACCCACAAACATTCCCCCATTGCATCATTATACATTATATTCAACATTATATATAGTTTAATGTAGTACTGACACTAAAACTCTGCAAATGAAGTTTTTCTCAGACAGTAATTTTTATTTTGGGTGAACTATACTATCCACGATACATATTGCTGCATTTTTGTATAGCGATATATTGTGACACGATGTATAGTTAGACCCCTAAACTACAACTAATTATAAATTAGGACTAAACAAACCTCTCAATAAGTTAACTAGTTTTTACATCTAACAGTTTATAAATGCACATTTATCATCTACATTTTGCAACAGATCTGAAAGCAGCTCATCCAATCATACTGTATATATGTATGTATATATATCCAATGTGCTTTTATATATATAAACATTTACACAGACAGGACAGCGGTGGATTTCAGTGTCAGAAATATGGCCAAGGAGGCGTTTCATCCGTCAGTAAGTGACCTTGAATGAGTTTTGCCCCAAAGCCATTTGTGCACAGAGAAAGAGAGCGCTGTGACACATGGGATGTCTGTGGTTTTCCAGAAATACGGCCACCCTCAGGCACGGAAACGCCCTTTCTTGGTCGTGCTCCACTCAATCACTTTTGGACTTGTAAATGTACTAGTGCATTTGTCAAGGAGATCTAAAGATTTGGACACGGACAATGTGGCGTAAAGCAGGGCGGGTGTGGCAATGGAGAAACGAGAGAGTCAAATGGTGAGGAAGAGACATGAGAGGTCAAAAAGTCAGTAGACGGGACAATACGGAAAGGGCACGCATGGTGACCTCACACTTACCACCCTGCCTGAGTGCTACGACTTTACCCAAACAGACCTGCATGGTCATCACACGACAGCACATTAACACGACACCAAACACCTACTTAAACTTTCTTTTCGTTTGACACCTCTTCGACCAACAAGAACTTCATCCACATGGTGTTCAACAAGGAAAAGTTTCCCTTTGTTCGATTTCCAGCACATTCAATATGTTTAAAAAACCACTGAGATGTTTAGATTATGCACAAGCATTCACCCACGAGTGTGTTTGAAGGTTTTTATGCCCATTTTATCATGTGCCAGGTAATAAAAATCAACTGAGTAAAGCAACAGCACACCTGTCATCAACAAGACGCATGATTTGAGGAATCATTCAACACTCTCAGAAAAAAAGGTACAAAAGCGGTCACTGTGGCGGTACCTTTTCAAAACATACACCTTTGTACCTAAAGAGTGCATATTAGTCCCTCAAAGGTACATATTAGCTCCAAAAGTGTACATATTAGTACCTAAATGGTACATATTAGAACCCTTTTGAAGGATACTGTCCCAGTGACAGCTTTTGTACCTTTTTTTCTGAGAGTGAAGTTTGGAGCACAAAGGCTGCAGGACGACGCAAATGCTGAACTATAATAGTTCTTGTTCTGATCAAGAGGATCAGCATCCGTCTTCAATCTTTATGTATTTACAGATCAAATGATTTTCCCATTAGCAGAGCTCACAGAGAGTTTTTAGCATATTCATCATTCTGTATATAAGAAATACCCTGTACAGGGCTTGACATTAACCACTGTGGCTAGCGGTTTTTCAAAGTTACGAGCCACTCAGCATTTTCACTGGTCACAGTTTTGACATTGATACCATGGGGAAAAAATGCCATATAGATATTTATAATATTATCTCATAATTTGTCAGCAGGTATATTAGGCTGCTGTCACTTTAAGACCTGACGCACGGATCCGTTATACTGTTACACATGTGTTTTCTTTCTCAACTGTTAACATTCACTTTAATGTTTACATGTGTTTACATGATTAGTCACCAAGACATTTTTACATTATTTTGTGTGTATTTGACTGTTTAAGCGCAATAAGCAGCGGAAAAGAACTCAATTTAGTACCGAGAGGAGGCTTTATGAGCGCACTTTGGGTCAAGCCCTGTAACACCAACAATATTCATCCTGAGCGAATGAAACGAGTGAGTGAGGAGAGGCGGGTTTGTGTGTCTGTTCTGCGGAAAATGAGTATGGGAAGCGTTTCAGATATTCCAGTATCGATGTGTTCTGAAAAAAAACTATATTTCTGACACTACATTGCACTTAATTTATTATTTCAGATGCCTATTTAAAAGACTACAATTGAAAAATGTATATAATATATAAAAATTCAACCCGCCAAAGTGGCTAGTAGGAGAGACTGCTGAAATACACACGCATCTGGCCAGTTGGTGGGTGTCTATACACTAATATGTGACCCTGGATCACGTCACCAGTCTCGAGTCGCACGGGTATATCTGTGGCAATAGCCAACAATACATTGTATGGGTCAAAATTATCCATTTTTCTTTTATGCCAAAAATCATGAGGATATTCCATGAAGATATTTTGTAAATTTCCTTCCGTAAATATATAAAACATGTATTTTTGTGAGTGAATGCTGCACAATCGTGAACATAAATGAACAACTTTAAAGGAGATTTTCTCAATGTTTCGATTTTTTTGCACCCTCAGATTCCAGATTTTCAATAGTATATCTCGACCAAATATTGTCCTATCCTAACAAACCACACATCAATGGGAATATTATTTATTCAGCTTTCAGATGATGTATAAATCTCAATTTCAAAAAAGTGACTGGTTTTGTGGTCCAGGGTCACATATAATATATAATGATCACATCACTCCCACTAATATTCTTGGCTAAAACCACATTCACACACCAACAACAGCATATGCTTTAGTGCACAGGCACTAAGAGGCCAAAACGGCGACGCAGTTCCACGTCCGATGTCCCTAATGAAGCAGCTCATCCATTAAACGAGCGCACAAACCCATTCACCCACTAACTGCATTAAAATCAGCCTGTCCTCACGCGACCCCCGCACCGAAGCCTCCTCGTGGAGATGTGTCTATTGTGGTCTCAGCGAGCGGCTGCCCCATTAGCACGGCAGTCACCACAATGTGTCTTTAGGAGGGTCAGTCCAGAGTCCTGGTTGAAATATCACAATAACAGCATGGCGATGCTTTTCCCACGACCCTCCCATACACAGCAGTCCATTATGAGCCTCCTCATCCCTTCTCAGGCCTTTACCGCGGTACAACTCCTCTCCTAGCCAATGAAAGGGTTTACAAATCAGGGGCTCTTTTGCTGGTGAAAGAGGGAGTCTATCGCCCTCTGGGTCAACAAATTACCACTAGAACAATGACGTGTGTGTACATATAGGATGAATTAGCTTTAAAGAAAAAGATTCATGGGTCTTTTTACCTGCTTTTTAAAATCTGTGGGAAAACAAACAGAAACGTATGACGAATTTCAGGCATGACTTCCGCTCAACAGTTTAGACGAATGGCATCTGCATAAATGCTTGAAATTGGTTTTGAAGACAAAATATGGTCAGATAAATGTCTAAAATCCATATTTGTTTCCTCCTTTAATGGCGTTTATCATTAAGCTGGCTGATGAATGTCTGAAATCTAGACAAAGAAGCAGCTCAAATGTAAGAGTTTTCTTCACAATCACACTTTGATCACTACATCATTCTCAGACTTCCATTCATGTTTATCACTCTACTATTACTGAAAAATGCGCTTTTATTTAAACCAAAAGCAATATAGTGTGAGCAAAAGTCTACACATACTCTACTTTCCGCATCATATAGCAAGCCAGAAGAAAATGTGATTGTTCTTTCATCATATCGCAGGAGTTCTCCATTATGATTCATTTAACTTGTCAGGTTTTTCTCCTAAAACTCCTAAAGCCACACCAGTAAAGTGCAGCTCAGATCATTTGATCCTGGGAGAATTTCATATTGAGATCTCTGACTTTTGATCGCAGAAAAAGAATTAGTTTTATTTATATAGCGCCTTTCCGTAGCTCAAGGTCGCTTTACATTGTACATTACAATATATTTTCACACCCACATGACACATTGCAAAATTGGAAGGAAGACAAAGTCTTCAGTCTGAGACGTCGTGAGATCTTTGGTGAAATCTACACATCTACTCAAAAATAAAAGGTTGCAAATGGTGATTTTCGCTGTGATGCCACAGAAGAACCATTTCGGGTTCCCCAAAGAACCCTTCAGTGAACAGTTCTTAAAAGAACCATTTTTTTAGTGTGCAAAAGAACATTTATAAAATGTTTCCACTAGAAAGAACCTTTTGTGGAATGGAAAGATGTTAAAGGTTCTTCATGGAACCATCGATTCCTATTTTTAAGAGGTGTAGAGAAGACATGTGACAGGACTGGTTTTTTTTTCATGGCCATCCATAGGAGAGCTTTTTCTTGTAACAGGTAACAGTCTGGTTGCAGCTCTCTGACGCTCTCACTGGTCAGCTGGAGGTTTAACACTAGTGCAGATCCCAAAACTCGCCAGTTTCTTATGCAATAGCATGCAATTCTTGACCAAGTCAATTCGGAAAGTTCATGGAGTCGCCTCTCTTGTTGTCCCTGTGGTTTGGGGCCGGCAGCGAGAGCGAGCTGACCTGACAGAGAGTGAGCAGTCGGTCCGTGAGCTGTAATTGTATTTGTGTGCTTGTTGCCCCTGCGTGGCACGGTCCCCCCCGACTGTTGCCCCTTAACCACGGTAACAGATTGGCATGCATAGCTAACAAACCTGATTGTCTGTGCTTCTTTGTATAGGCCGCGAGCCCTGCGAGAAACCCTGATTACAGAGTTTGGCATGCCACCCGATCCATTTTTTTGAAGCGGGCCCCTTGTACATCAGCGACAAGCGTAATGTGAAATGAATTCGCCGCACTCACCGGGTAAATTCATTTTAAACACTTTACCCCCGCGAAACAATGGCCACCGGCTATGCCTGTTATCTGGCGATTTATCAGGCAAAAACCCAGCGGAGGCCGGTAGTGACAGTGTGAAAGTGGAAGCAGGACTCTTGGCACGGTCGCGGGACCCCGTGTGCACAGATGCGCTCTATTCACCACCGTCCCCTCATTCTCATTGTTCCGATAAAACAAAAGCCGAATCAAGAGTATCAGCATCTGTCTTCAATCTTTATGTGTTTACGGATTCAATGATTTTCCCATTAGCGGGGCTCACGGAAACTCTTTTGCACATTCACTCGCATTTTCTTTATTTAAGAAATGCACGGTACAATAGTGGTTTTTATTAATGTGAATCAGTGTTAATGTAACTTTTATAGTTTTGTCAATATATTAAATTTGTTTTTAGTTTTTTTTTTAGTTGTGTTTTTGAAATTTTTATTAGTTAACACCAATACAAAAATAATAATACTAAAATAAAGTAACAAAAATAAATACAAATCTCTTATATAAAATGTTGTCATTCTAAAATGGTTAAAATATTAGTAATAATAAAGTAATAATAATAAACTAAACAAAAATAACAAAAAAAATATGAACAAATTAAATTAAAATTATATAATAATAAAAGAAAGAAAGAAACAAACAATAAATACATTGAAATTATGAACAAATAAAATACAGAATTAACAATTTTGTTTTTGTGTGAATTTCTTGGAAATTCCACTTCTTGTCATTCCAATTTAACATCCTAAGCATGGCCGAATAAATCCATATTCATGTACATAATTATTTTTACATCTAGAATAACAGTCTTTGTTATTGTTGACGAAATCAAAAACCTTTTTTAACATTCATTTCCTTACAAAAAGATGCTGAAACATTGTGAAAAAACACCGCATAACAGCAGCCAGTGAAACAGCAGCTAAAGTCATGTGAGGACACTGACCAGATAAAACCCCTATCAGCGCGTGCGCACACACACACACACACACACACCCCATATGGCTCACACACCCATTCACTCGCTCGCATTATACCACCCCAGAATCCTCAGACACACATTATCGATCTCACACACTTACATTTAACGAGCGTAATGAGAATCATTCATGTTAATGACTCCTTCAAACCAAAGCGGTGCAACACTCTTAAAAATAAAGGTCCTTTATTGCCATTTATGGTTTCATGAACAACTTTTATCATCCATGGAACTTCTCCATTGCACAAAATGTTCTTAATAGTGCAATGTTTAAATGTTCTTTTGCATGGTACCTTTAGAGTGTACCAGCTGATTCCCAAGACATAATAACCAGCATTCACTGGACCCAAATTGGAGTTATTTTAGCATCATTGACATACTATTATTGTTAATATTTTCAAATAAAAACGAAATCCACATCGATACGCATCCTCCATCTCACACACTCACATCTACCCAACATAACGAGAATCACGTTAATGACTCCTTCAAACCAGAGCGCAGTTATCAGGAGATTCCAGAGACACATACATGGAAAACCCAGCATTCATCGGATGAGTAACACGCCAAAAAGAAGGAGAATGGGAGCAATGAGTGTATCCAGCAAGAGGAGCACAACAGCCGGACTCAGTGTGTGTGTGAGTGAGTGAGTGTGTGTGGTCCTTAGGTCATCTTCTTAATGTGCTGTTGCAGTCCTGAGTGCAGTTGCCCAACAAACACACGCCATCCCTGCGCCCTCCCGCTGTGTTCCTATCAGACTCCGAGAGCAATCCCCGGCGCGCTCATGCAGCAACAAGCCCAAAAATCTTCATCCCGGCATAAAACAGCACCCGATTACAGCTCATGCATCCTTAAAGCGACACGCCGGCTCTCCTCCTCATCGCAGACCTGTCGTAAAATCACTTATTCATGGGGAGTGATTTGTAAAAAACCTCGACACAGAATGTGTCTGTGCTTTTTCCGGATAGCCATTATAGGTTTGGGCGTTCTCGCAAAGGTCACAGCGCTGTGTAGCGCCTCTGACGAAGACGAGAGAGGAAAAATAGGCATCCCGCAGCGTGCAACATGTTGCCTGAGCCGCAGCGAGGCTTTAGGAATATTATGACACATCTTCTAGAGGCAGGGTGTTTACCGTTCAATGCCATCTGTGCCATGCTTGCCAGCAGAGATGTAAAGAAAATCATGCATTGTCTTGGTGTGCATGTTTTCCTGATTGCGTCAATTTGAGGGTTGTGGGTTTCGATTATCTGTTGTTGACAGGTTTTCCTGAAAGGCCGTCTGGGATGGCGTCCCGCTCGGCACCGCACAGGTGTGAGGAATTAGCAATCAGAGACACCCGTGTCATCCCAAAATACTGCAACTTGCTGTAAAGGCCTTCTCGGGTCATATCCGGAGGTTGTGACAACACACGTCTGAATCCAGAGTTTCTCCATCTAAGATAAGATAACCACAACTGAGATCTCTTTAACCCTGTAAAGCCTGACATAATAGTTAGAAAAATCCATTTAAATTTTTTTTTTTTTTTTTACATGGATCAGTTTATTAACCTTTACCTTTACACAAAATATTAAAAACCTAAAAAAAAACTTTGCACATTTTTTTGTTGATAATCAGGCTTTTGTAGTATGATATAGTGAGAATATAGAGGGGAAAAACAACTCACTTTTATTCAGAGGCCAAAACTAAGCAAAAATATATCTAGTGTGCTTTGCAATGTATATAAATTATCAAAAAGAAGGATGAAATTCTGATGCTTGTAATGTAAATCAATGATATTTAACTAACTACTGACATAAAATCCATATAAATATCAGTCTTCACTCTATATCTGCCAATAATCTACTAATAGTCTTAGTAAGATCATATTTAAATGCTTAGTTTTATGATCAAAGCTCTGTAGTTTCAATGATTATTTAGAGATGAACAAATAAACGTTCCTCAAAAGCCTGATTATCATATTTGATACTCACAATTTAATATGATTTTTCTAAAAAAAAATCATAAATGGATAATCAAGTGGATAATAAATGGATAATAAACCTAAGCCGCTACAGTCCAGTAAGTGTTCATCTTGAAATATTAGACGACAGATGGCATGTAGTAGATTGTGTGCAACAGGTTCATCATGATCATGATGATAGTTCAGAGGCCTTTTGACATATCAAAGAAATATGACGTACCAGTCTTTATAGGGTTAATATTTAAATTTTTAAACAGCAATGAGATGCAATAAAGAGCAAATGGAGACATTTTCACCTGCTTTTCAGGCATTTTCTCAATAACAGATCCATGATGTCCCAGATGAGCACCTGCAAAAGTCTCTATACTCTTATTGTATGACAGCTATTGACGTGTTTGTGTCTATATTTATAACATTGAAGGACAAAATTGAGGCTTAAATGATTATAACATCAAATCTCCTTCACCTAAAAAGAGCAATTTCTATGTTGCCTTTGATATCCTACAGTTTGATTAAAAGAGAACCAGGCGTCTGACAGAAGCAAATTAATTCATATAATTTTTGAATACCCAGAATAAATACTCACTTGATTATCGCTAAAGCTCACTCAAACATGACGTGGCTTTATGTGACAACTTAAAGGCCAACTACTATTTAAACATCAACTTACCACCGTCTGGCTTGGAATAATGGCTTGTTCACCAAATCTTAGTTGTGACCCCAAAAATAGGTCTGTTCTGAGGTCTGTCAGGGTCACATGACTGCAAGGGGAAAAAACAGTGCTAAATGCAAATAAAATGAAAATAACTATACCATACTATAATGATGCATAGTTAGGATAGCAAAATAACGCACTTACCAAAGCTTGTGCATCCAATCAAATGTCACTTGGAAGAAGCTAGTCAGTTTAGACCGAAGTCAACATGGAGGTTGTGATGCCCTCATCCTCAAAAACCAACAAAAGTTCAAAGAAAAAACAACACTGACTACATTAAATACAGGTTCACGGTCAATCCCATTTGTGCTGCTGTTTGCACATTTACAAAATTATCCTTGTACATGTATGCATTTGGCAGACGCTTTTATCCAAAGTGACTTGCATTTCAAGGTACACATTTACATTCTTATCAGTTCTTGCTTTCCCTGGGAATCGAACCCATGACCTTGGTGTTGCAAGCACCAATGCTCTACAGTTTGAGCTACAGGAAGGCTTTTCCTTTTCAGCTGTTTACATCATGTTTTTAAAAATGATTTGTTTTTAGATGATTTGTCACAGTACCAACTTGGGTACTGTGTTGGGTCGCCACCTCATGTTCAAAGTAAACTTGGTAACACTTTGCAATAAGGTTTGTTAAAGGAATTGTTAACATTAGTTATATATTATTCAATGTTACTTTTCAACAATACATAGTTAATGCACTGTGAACTAACACAAACAATATATTTTCACTAACATTTACAAAAATAACTGTAAAGAAACCCTTGTGCCCTCGAGTCATACAGCAGATTTACTATCCTACAACTCAACTAAAAAAAAAGTGCTTTAAAATATATTGCTCATTTTTAGTTTTGTTTGCTAATGCATTAACTATTGTGAACAAATGACCTTATAAAGCAAAATCTGTGCCCTGAAGCAAAACCGGCATAGAAACACTGGCCCGCATGATGACAAGGCAATGGAAACATAATGACATCATACTAAATTTTAATGGATGCCACAAAGACCCTAAGTATTAAGGAATGCATGCCAGACTTCCTTTGCTAATTGGTAAGTAATTAGCAAAGAAGGGAACTTTTAGAGTGTACATTATTAGTGCAGCAATGCAGAACTAACACCCAGACAATGCCCAAACACGTATTATTATTATTATTATTATTCCGAGGCTAATCTCGTATTCAAAGTGTATCAGCTGACCTAGAAACAACACAATGGCAACTTTTGCATCTTAAGGCTGCTGGGTGAGGACAATGGTGGCATTGAGTGGGTTTGGCTTGAGGGCCACAACAGATGCCTTGACCCAACACAACCTGTTGAAGAACTCAATCACGTCCCATTACGCCTGTCAACGCGGCAGCACAATTCGCCGGCCTGCGCTGATTAAAACGCAGAACTCTCTGTGGAAAGCCAGTCATCAAGTTTGCCATTAAAAAAAGTCCCTGAGAGAGCGAGGAGGCCAATTTTGGATGTGATTAAACTACACAGACTGTAAAGAAACCCTTGTGTCCTCGAGTCATACAGCAGATTTACTATCCTACAACTCAACTCAAAACAAATGTGGTTCAGTAGGTCCTCTAGACACGATTTCTTCTTTGCTGGCATGGATTCAGAAGTTGCTTTAGGCCCAGTAGATTCTTCTACAAATCCAGCCGACCATGGTCAAAAAATGTGCCCTCATCTCAAAAAAAAAAAAAGGGGGGGAAGGAATGCATGGGAGGGAATTGCAGAGGTATCCGTGGGGAAATTGCACGGAGCCCAGTGGGAATTTTAGCAGACCCAGACAAGTGTTTTCTGAGCCAAGATCTGAGATTATCATAATGGGAGACAAAGAGAAAATGTCTGAGGTTGGAATCAGTCCCAGCTCAATATTGTGGCCCTTGACTAATGAAACAATGGCCGTCAGACTTCAAGTTGCATCGTTTTCAGATGTAAGGAGAACGCGCGCGACCCCCGAAAGAAAACTGATGCAATCTCCATCTAGTATATTACATCGATACTTCTTTCCCATCAAAACCAGGATCTGCAAATTTGCACTGTTTTGGTGGAAAAGGTGCCTTTAATACTCACCGTCCCTGCCTCAAACCTAGGCTCCGCTGTGACGGATGACCTGTGAAATGACCGCTGTCAGTAAGCGTGAGGGACATGATGGTTTCAGATATCTGCAAACAACGAGATAAAGCTGTTGATGGACGGCACAGGTACGTGAGACTGAACTGTGTTCGGAGGGGAGACCGGAGGAGAGACGTGAGGAACTCCAGACGCAAACTCAAGTGCAAGTGCGAGAGACCACCGGGGACTCCCGAGAGCTCATGGAAAGAGGAGTGTGTGTGTTCATCACCTGTCCAGAGAAGACACATCAAACTTCACAATGTACCTGCAAACAAGAAGAAGTCCTGTGAATCGGTTGAATTGTTTTCAACATCATTGCAACGAAGATCAAATTCATAACAATTAACTTCTGAACTCTGCAAATTGGCAAATGAGATCCCAATTGTTTATTCTAGACAGCGATGAGATGAAGTGCTTCTCAGATGTTTCTCTTGAGAGAAAAAAACCTAGCAACTTTATGCATCTCCTATAGAGTTTAAAAAGAGATCCCAACGTCTTAAACTGTCGAAAGTAAATTATTATTAACATAAACATTTCTTATCAGATGCACTCCACAAATCTTCAAATTCTTACTTTATGACAACTATTAACTTTTTATCTCACCTCACAAATTTTAGGAGAGACATCTCAAATTTGACACTAGAATTGAGAGCTCCATTAAGCTGTAAAAGAGCAATCTCTGAGCAATAACATTTTCCCCTGGGTAGTAAAAACATCAATCCATCCTGAAGACGAAATTTGAGTGTTTTTACGAACACATGTCCCATCTCGGAGGAAACCAGGGGATTTGAGGAACCATCTGTTGGCCAAAGCCTTTGGGAAGCACACTAATATGGATTTAGGATATTGCTCTCTGCAGGTGGGATGGGAATGGCAGTGGCCTCTTTAGAGGGAGGGGCGGAGAGATAAAAGTCAGTGGTGTGATCCTGGTGTGTGCTGCATTCAAAAATAAAATAAAACCAAAAATGTTATGTAACAGCAAAAACATATTGAAACATAAGTGCACAGTACATGAAAATGCAATTGATCATGGCAAATCCAATTAAAAATGTACTAATCTCACAATATGATACTCTCACGATCCTAAAAAAAAGCCAAAATACAGTTAAAATGGTACATTTAATAATAATTATTACTTTTAAGACATAAACAGTTGACAAAAAAATACTTCTAAATTTGTTATTGGACCACTAGAAAAGATGTTATATATTTTGTTGACATTTGTACTTGCATTATCCCAAATATTTCCACCGATGTTTAAATCCAGAAAAATCCGGTAAACCAACGGCTGAGGAGGTGAACACGACATCTCCCATGATTCCACGCTCCATCACTGCGTCATCAAGCTACGCCTCGTTTTTGCTTTGAATAAGCGACCTCTAGTGGTGAAACTCGCACACTGTGCCTTTAAATGTCACATTAAAATGAGCAGAATGTTGTTGGCCAATTTATATGCTTATCAAATGGTCTCATCTGATCTAAGTGGGTGGCTTTTGATCATAAAAATGTGTACGGCAATGTGTACTAGACTTTTACGTGTGGCTACATGATGCAGATTAGTGACCTCTGACCTCTATTATTAAAGACACTAAACTTTTAGCAATACTAGAGAGAGAAGCAGGGCATTAGAAGAATCATGAATGAGTCTCACAGAGTATAAATAATAAAGACAAAAACTTACAGGGAAAGGGGACCTAAAGACGCTCCACAGGAAACAGGATAATTCAGATGCCACACATAAACTGGCAAGACTGTGCAAAACTCCTCTTTCAACTTGTTAACCCTTCCTACTAACACTTTGATTACAATTTGTAACCGCTTCCTTGTTTTCTTTTGTTCCACTGCATTCAATTGTGTCAGACCTCAAATCATATTAAAAAGATCGAAAGGGTGAGCAAAAACTAAAGCTTTTGCTTCATGTTTTGCTCTACTGCCAATTGAAAAAGCTTTTCTAAGGGTGTTTAAACTTATATTTACATTAATGCATTAGCATAAATTTGCACTGCATTCAAGGCATACAGTTCATCAGTTCATGCATTCTCTAAGAAATTTGAGTTCACTTGATGTCTCTTTAAAAGAACCAAACTCAGACCATTTAATAGACAAAAAGAAAGAGTAATTTCAGATTGTAACTGGACTTGAAAATGAATTCAGATCAGATTCAGATGCAAGACCATGCGAACACTGAGTGTGTTAGAAATCAGGAATGTTAAGAGAACATTGTGCTTGGTACATTTTTCATCTTCAAACCAAACTTAGGTTTATATTGTTTACGCATTAGGTCAGTAGGTGGTCTTTTGTGGCTGTTCGAACACATTTAACCACATGAGCATCAACACTACGAAAGTCCAGTCTAATGCTCAATTCAGTGTGAGCCGAACGATAGTCGCAGCATAAATCAGCATTAGGCGTCAGATTTCATTCATCTCAAGAGTGAGGAGCTGACTGACAAGACGATATGGCAGAAGATTTGGTTTCAAAGCAAAATGTAAAAGCACCTATGTGGAAATATATTGGATTTAAACCCAATGCTATTGGGAACCTCCAAAGGATTAGTTGTGTTTTTCTAGTTGTGTTTTGCATTAAGTATAATAATGAACCCACCATTCAAGCAATTCACCCTTTGCATGGAGTTTGATTGACAGGCGATCTGACCAATTATAATCCGCCATTTTGTCCGACAAAGCAGTCAGGAGAGTTAGTAGATTAACTTTGGTGGTTATGAACTTGAAAAACGGTGTCTCCTGACATCTTTCCGTGGTTAAAACAACATTCCTCCTTATGTTCATTCATGTGGTGCTATACGGTTATCCGGACCACATGTGATGACCTACCCCAACCCCGCCCCTAAACCTACCCGTCACTGGGGTTATGACCAACCAAGAGCGGTTGTGGTCACGTGTGGTCAGGTGTGGTCCAGATAACCGTATAGTACCATTCATGTTTATTTGATGCTATAAATGAACTAGAAGGAAGAGATGATCAGTTCACAAGCAGCTTTAACTGAGGCTCTACAGCAATTGGTCACGACACATTAAAGAGCTACAAAACGGTATTTATTGTTTAAAATTCTTTAAAAAATGACCAAATTTGAAAGTTGAGACTTTATAACATTAGTTAACTACATTAGTTAACATGAACTAAGAATGACCAATACTTCTTCAGCATTTATTAATCATAGTTAATATTAATTTCAACATTTACTAATACGTTATTAACTCAAAAGTTGTATTTGTTAACATTAGTTAATGCACTGTGAACTAACATGAACAAACAATGAACAACTCTATTTTTATTAGCAAACATTAACAAAGATGAATAAATACTGTAACGCATGTATTGCTCATTGTTTGTTCATGTTAGTTAATACATTAACTACTGAACCTTATTGTAAAGTGTTACCAACACATCTTAATACCTGGTGTAAACAGAGACTTTGATCCAACTGATATTTGAATTTGAATTTATTTATTTAAATGGGACAGTGCATATTCATGAACGTACAATCAAAGTTGAACGTAAATACGCCGGATTTAGCACAATGCTAATTTCCATCCGTAGTCCCAAACATAGACAAATACAAACCAAAAAACAAACAAACAATATACATATCCACAAATATACATATAGAGCTAAAAAAAACCATTAAAAGTTCCTATACCTTATTGTACTTATTGTAATATTTATTTAAAGTGCACATAGACATCCCAAAGTGCTTATTATAAATATATTAATACAACTACCTATCAAATTTTACCTTCATACTTAATGATTACATTTTTTATTGTTATTCAGCCATCTTTTAAGATGTTTCTTAAATGAAACAAAAGTGGGGCTATCTCTAATTTCCGTTGGCATACTGTTCCAATTTGTGCAGCCTTTAATAGAGAGGACATTTTGTGCAAACGAAGAGTTTCTAAATGGTACTTCACAATCCCCCCGTGTAAATGATCTAGTCCTCGTCTCGCTATTTCTCGATATGGCCTCAATCAAGTTATTAAAGGAGAAGTTCACTTTCAAAAAAACTTTTGCTGATAATTTACTCACCCCCATGTCATCCAAGATGTCCATGTCTTTCTTTCTTCAGTCGCAAAGAAATTAAGGTTTTTGATGAAAACATTCCAGGATTTCCCCCCATGTAATGGATTCTATTGGGACCCAAACGGTAGAAGGTCCAAATGACAGTTTAAGTGCAGCTTCAAAGGGCTTTAAACGATACCAGACGATGAATAAGGGTCTTATCTAGCGAAACGATCGGTCATTTCCAAAATAAATAAAAAAGTTTAAGTTTTATAAGCACAAATGTTCGCCTTGCTCTGTTCTGTGATGCGCGTTTGTGACGTCACGTAATACGCAATTACGTTGAAAAGGTCACGCTTGAAAAATTTCTGTCCTGAAGAAAATGTTCTTTTTGGCTTTTTAATATTAAAACACCCAGGATACGCACACGAAATGGGCATTTTAAACGATAAACTGACACAAATACATTTGAAAATGTGTATATGGTCCTCCTTCCGCACATTTGTAAACACGTCAAGTGTGACCTTTTCAACGTAATTGCGTATTACGTGACGTCTTCAACGCGCATCACAGAACAGAGCAAGGCGAGCGTTTGTGCTTATAAAACTTAAACTTTTTTATTTATTTTGGAAATGACCGATCGTTTCGCTAGATAAGACCCTTATTCATCGTCTGGTATCGTTTAAAGCCCTTTGAAGCTGCACTTAAACTGTCATTTGGACCTTCTACCGTTTGGGTCCCAATAGAATCCATTACATGGGGGGAAATCCTGGAATGTTTTCATCAAAAACCTTAATTTCTTTGCGACTGAAGAAAGAAAGACATGGACATCTTGGATGACATGGGGGTGAGTAAATTATCAGCAAAAGTTTTTTTGAAAGTGAACTTCTCCTTTAAGTTATTTGTAGAACTGTTCCTGTACCGGTGGTTGAGTTTAATGGTTTAAAGGACAGTTGGTTAGTCCATCAGAGGTTTGGATCCACCCGAGGTCCGGCCGCTGTAAAACGAGGCAAACACATCTTGAGGTGAACAGATTACCCCCTGCTTGCTGACCTGTCAAATCATTCAGAAATGTGTCGCAGGATTGAAACACTAAATCGGAATTAGAGGCTTTTGTTTTAGCTGCACGCATACACAACGAGGGGGGACGCGAGCGGGTCCTAAACCCTGTGACCCGCCCCCAAAACCCCCCCACCCCCCATGTGCCCACCACAGCCTCAGTGTTTACGTAACCCACATTTGTTTACAGTACGCACTGCTTACGTCGCGGTAATGTATGTGAGGAAACTTCTGCCTCCCACTGGTGGTTTGAAGGTGGAGATGAGCAGCTTCTTCAACACTTCCATTAAGAGCCGTTTAATATCATCAATTAAAACTAAAACCATGAAAAAACATTTACTGAAATTACACTGGTGAGAGTTCATGTGCACACACACTCCCAGATACATGCATGCATTTACACACACCAAATCTGAGTGTACCTGAAAAGCAACATACAGTAAAATGAATAATGCATGTGATCTTTGCATCAAATTATAGCCTGTCATTTGCATTTGCATCTATTGTTTATGACTCATCACCTTCAGACTTAAGCACAAAACATTGCATACATTAATGTCATTTCTTGTTTTAAAGTCTGTAATGTTACCATTAAAGTACTGTCAACAATGTCAGCACTGAGTCGGCGTAACAGACGCGTGCAAAAAAACAAGGAAGATTAATTTAGCAGTCACCCTCCGACAGCTAAACCAGGGGAAATAAACCCTTCTTATCAGATTAATTGCTAAGTTTAAGCCATTAAAATCTTTCTAATCATTTATTGATTCTTGGAATTCATGATATTAGATCAAGAGCGCAAGATTTAGTATTAGCAGCAATTCAGTCTGAGCTGCCCATGACTGAGCCGTCTGTGACATCTTTATCACTGCAGTAAATATACAGCGTGCATTTGATTTAAGCAGCTGCTTTAATTAGTTTCCGGACAGGTCCACGAGGCTCTTTGTGTAACAGAACTTGTGCATTAGCTTTTAAAAGACAGCAGACGAGCTCTCTTCACGAGGGGTCAGCTGAGGGCAAAGATAACAGGAAGTTCAGACCTCCCATATTTGAACTCTTTCTAGTGACCGACAAACCCAATAAATCACGCAAGACGTGAGCGGCGCAGGGTCACACCTGTAATTCAGAATCCACACCACACCCTTTCATACATCTTCACATTGTAAGCCAATCTTCCTCCGTGAATTACGCCATGAATTCTCAGAGTCTCAGGCTGTTTCAATGTTAAAGCTGCTCTGGGACACAAAACATCGATTTCCAAAGCAATGTGGACAAGGTTATCAATTAAATGCTTGTTTTATGCATTATTGAATGCATAGTGGTTATATATAAGATGCCTGTTTATATATATATTATTTATGTTGTTATTCTTTCTGTTTATTTCACGGTCTCTCTGAAATTCATGACTGAATTATGTTGCCTCGCAGCACAAAGGACTGCACATTTCCCGACAGCATTTTACTAAATAAATCATTAATGCCTCTGCAAACATCCACAGTAATGTGCTAGTCTTCAGGAATATGAAATGAAAGGCTATTTTCTTCATTAAATTTGCCTCAAAAGTTGCTCCTACAAAACTTTGAGAAATAAAAACAGATGTAAATAGTTGACATACAGAATTTAGAGCTATAAAATTAATGTAGATAGCAGTGTAAGATCCCTGACTTTGGTGAGTTTTTATTCTTTAAGTTTGTGTTTTCACATTCGTCTTCCACAGTTCAACCCTAAGCGATGACCCTGACCCTAATCGCACACTTAAACTCATAAAAATTGCTTAGTCTGGGAGTAAAATTCCAAGTCTTTTGTTGTTTTTTCCAACTCACCAACACACATATTGTTATCAGTGATTTTCTTCATAGTTCAGATTCAAAACAAGACAGTTTATGAGCACAAATGTGTCCTGGACTGATCTGAAAAGATGACGGCTCTGTTCTAAACCCCATAACCTCACTATAGTCTGATGCCTTGCTGTCTACACATCAATCTTCAACATAACAGAAACTTTCTTTAAAGGGGTGGTTGATTATGATTTGACTTTTCTAACTTTAGTTAGTGTGTAATGTTGCTGTTTGAGCATAAACAACATCTGCAAAGTTACAACGCTCAAAGTTCAAAGCAAAGGGAGATATTTGCTTTTAAAGAAATCGCTTTTTAAGGACTACAACAAACGGCTGGTAGAGACTACACCACATTCCTCCCGGGTTAGTGACATCACCAACCCTAGAATTTACATAAACCCCGCCCCCTGAACACAATTTACAGATTATCAAGACAGAATATGCTAATCAATGACTAGAAGATAACTACACATCAGCTTCATAACTTCATCAACTAACCATTCAGAAATGTCCTGTTGCTTCTACATGTTGTCACTTCTTCTTGAGTCTCTCCATCATTGTCTGACTTCGGTTTGAACATAAAAGGCTAAAAGTTTTTTACATTTTCAGTGTGTGAGGTAAAAGGACACGAGCTGTTGAAGCTCCACCCTCTGTGCCGGGAGCAGCAGCTCATTTGCATTTAAAGGGACAGACACAAAAACTGTGCGTTTTTGCTCACCTTCAAAAAGTGACAATTTTAACATGCTATATAAACATATATGTGGGGTATTTTGAGGTAAAACTTCACATACACACTCTAGGGACTTCAAAGATTTATTTTACATCTTGTGAAAAGGGCATTATACCACCCCTTTCAATGTCAGACATAACATTATTAAACACTAACAGGTCTTTCCCTTCACTCTTAAAAATAAAGGTTCCAAGGTTGTTGTTTTTTTGCAGTGACGCCATAGAAGAACCATTGGGTTTTCAAGAAGCATTTTTTTTTCTTTGTGTGAAGAATATTTAATTAACATTTTTCCATTATAAAGAACATTTTGTGCAATGGAAAGGTTCTACGGATGTTAAAGTTTAATCATGGAACCAATAAAGAACCTATTTTTAGAGTGTTTACAAAAAAAAAAAAAAAAACATAAAATAGCACCGAATTTCATTATTAACTCTCCTAATCCAGTCCTACGCAAAGCATGTTTTCAAGACAATTTCTATAGGTTATACAACATAGTAAAAAATAAATATAAAAAATAAGCAGAGTTTAAATTACAAACAATATTAAGTTAATAATCAACATTATTATGTCAACAGAATTCATCAAAATAATATTGCAATTTAAAAGGTTTAATTAAATCAATAAATTAGAATTTTTAAATTGCAACCATGCATTTAAGTTGTGGTAACAGATCCGCTAAATTTCTTTTTAGAATGTCAGCGTCTCTTTTCTTTGTGGGAGAACAATGAAAACTTTTAAGTAAATTATTGCTCAGTCCGGGTCAAGTTCTGCAGTGATTTTCCCCTGCATGTTTGAGCTAAACGGTGCACTCACACACATCTGTGTCTTTCTCACTGTTACTGCATAACCCCTACGGTACAGGCGCGGGTCACGGGTCGCAGCACCGGACCCTTTCTTTCACACATCAAGATTACCCATGTAAGCGAGCGGTCTAAAATAACTACTGGAGCCTTTTGTGTTCGGGCGGAGAAAAGAAAATGTCCCCCTCTCGTATCTTTGCGATCTGTAAACGTTGATTGTCCCCGGCGTGTAGAGAGGTAGAATGTCATTTTATCGGTCTTTTTTCCCTTCAGAAGTGTGTAGATTCTCCAGATCTCGTCGGCACAATGGCTTGTTGTGGCTCTGGCCGGCTCGTTTTGATGTTCTGAGTCGTACGGGGTCGTCGCATCATGCGAAGGACACATATACGTGCATGTGTGGCGAAAACACATCATGCTAGCACTGATGCGGCATTGTGTTACCTGCATGGCTTTTCTTTGATGTGAGATTGCTTTCACAGGCTAGAGAGCAGGTAACAAAAACAGCGCACTAGACACCTTTTCTACCACGAACAGTTCAACTGTGAGGAGCATTGTCCATTGTGAGCAACTCAGAGGCACACAATCGAACACTTTGTGTTAGAATGATTGATACAGAGAAATTTAATCACGTTAACTGGCTGGTGCTTTTAACTGTATCTGTGGCTGTATTGAGAGAGGAGGGACGGTAAACAATGGGCGGCCCTGTGGTTGTGGGCAGCGGGGAGCTGGGTTTCCAATGCTTAGGTCAGGACACCAGATACCTGCCTCTGCCTTGTAGTTCGCTCCAGGACAAGATTTTTTCCTCCTGAGAGGACATCAATTTAGCAGATTGGCGGGGTATTACGACCCGCTTTGGCCTGGTCGAAATGGCGGGCAACTGGGAAAACGATCCTATTCATCCCAGGTCTTGGGGATTTAAAAGAGTAGGCCATCCTAAAACGTTCCACTCACTTCTTTTACCATATGCTGTCGTGTTTTTTTTTACATGCACTGAAAAGAATTTGGTGCACAATTTTCACTCTGAAATTGCCTGTAGATTTCACAAATAATTACAAAGAAACAGCAAGTAACACTGAATTAAGGTAGTAGAAAGACTGAAATGGTATTTTCTTGTAAAATGTTCTAAAATGTAAAACTTTAAAAGAATATTTACACGGCCCATTTTTGCTAGCTGAGGAGAAATACATAATCATGTTTCGCCTGGTCGCTTCAAAATCGAGTTTTCCTCTATCCCGTAATGGGTGAGAAGTGCCTGGACTTCGGCACTGGTCCATTCATTGCTGTTTTTCAATGTTTGTGGAGTAAATATATAGGCTAGGCTAGGCTATAAACTGTGTTTGTGCAGCTTTTTAAAAATGGCGGGTGCTGGTGTTTCGCATGGGTTCGGTCAATCAGCTCACACTTACGTCACTGGTAGTTCCAGTTGTGCTGGGTTAGACACGACTCTGATGTAGGAGCTAATATAGTTCCCCCAAAAGGCGTTTGAACTTGCCAAAAAACGAGTACTTCCACCATAGTTATAGGAACTATGAACACGTTTCTCCGGTGTGAAAGCACATCATGCCTGCTCCGAATGGGACAAAAGACAATGGAATCCATTATAATAAGTAGAAATAAAATGAGACATCAGTTTACTGTTGAGGATTGTCACATCACCGCATTGTGCCGCGTCTGAAAGCCGTTATGCCTGACGTATTCCCAAATAGTCTCAGCTATTTATGAAACGAAGCCAAAGGACAAATGGATTTGCAGTGTTAACTTTATCAAATCCAGCGTAGACAACCTCTAGCTGTTGCGACTCGACACTATGCGACAAATAGGGCTGGGCGGTATTACGATATATATTGTTATCACGGTATAAAATGTCTATCGTTAGAGATGTTGCTATATTGTGGGATGTAAATATATAGCACTATTGGTACTAGATGAAACAAATGAATGAGAATATAAAGAGCAGGACATGCTTGATGTTAAAAAGAGTTTTAGGCACATTCATGTAAACACAGCTGGTCATGTCTTAAAGGGTTAGTTCACCCAAAAATGAAAATTCTGTCAGTAATTACTCTCCCTCATGTTGTTCCAACCGCGTAAGACCTTCGTTCATCTTCGGATCACAAATTAAGATATTTTTGATGAAATCTGAGAGCTGATCACTTCTCCATAGACTGCTAGGTGACCGAAACTTGCTGGCCCAGAAAAGTTATTAAAGAGATCGTTAATATAGTCTAAGTGACTACAGTGGCTCAATCTTAAGTATATCAAGCGACGAGAATACTTTTTGTGCGCAAAAACAAACAAAAATAACGACTTTATTCCACTATTCATTTCCTTCTCTCTGGGCCTCGTAGTGTTTTTGCGCTGCGCGTCTGTGTTACACGTCATCACGCATCACACACATGACCAGCGTCGGCCAATAGTGAGCCTACGTGGTGACGTGTAACACAGACGCGCTGCGCAAAAACACTACGTGAACCAACTAGAGGCCCAGAGAGAAGGAAATGAATAGTGGAATAAAGTCGTTATTTTTGTTTGTTTTTGCGCACAAAAAGTATTTTCGTCGCTTGATATACTTAAGATTAAGCCACTGTAGTCACTTGGACTATATTAACGATCTCTTTAATAACTTTTCTGGGCCAGCAAGTTTCGGTCACCTAGCAGCCTATGGAGAAGTGATCAGCTCTCAGATTTCATCAAAAATATCTTAATTTGTGTTCCGAAGATGAACGAAGGTCTTACGCGGTTGGAACAACATGAGGGTGAGTAATTACTGACAGAATTTTCATTTTTGGGTGAACTAACCCTTTAAGTAAAAGTATAAACAGTTGAGTCTAAACCAGATGTGTATCAGTATAATGGATCAGTGCGTTTGGTCTTAAAGTGACAGCAGCCTAATATACCTAATGCTCTGTGTCATTAATGTGAATCAAACAAAAGAGAAAATAACTTACTTAATAACTTAGGCCAGCATAATTTGTTTAATTCATATTTTTGTATATTGTATTTGTCCTATTGTTTGTAATTTGCTTCTTTTTTTTCTTATTTGTAATAAAAGAAATGAGATAAAATGACACAAAATAACTAATAACACTTCACGCTAAATAAATAATAAAACGTTTACTAAAGGCAAACGGTGGGGTTCATGAGGGAATTGCAGGGGGTTTGTGGGTTGATGAAAAGCTGATTAAATTACATTGTAAAAATGTAAAATGTAAAATTAATTAATTTATAATAACTAAATACAATACTAATTAAAAAACAAAACAATTTATTTGCTTACCTGCATATCATGTGACCATTTACAGACATCAGAGAACATGCAAATGTGTTGTTAAATTGTTGAAATATTACCTTAAAATCTCAAGTAATTATTGAGGTCAAAGGGGTTCAGTAGACAAAAAAAAGTTCAGCTATAAGCTAATGTGTTATTTTTCATGTGCCAATTTCTGTAGAACAAAACTCTGACATGTCGTCTGAGACACCGTTGAGTCCGAACTCAAATTCCTATATTTCAAAGGCCACTGAAGCCTAACTAGATACTTTGGTCTCGCTCAGACCCCCATTGATGCTGCAACCCTGTTAATGGCAATAAAATCTTTTACATTTCCTTGCTCGGCTGTTAACTTTACTGCGCGCTGCACTTTCAAAGCTGTTGCGCGTCCATTAGAGTTGTAAAAGCCGGTTAGTCGCCCATGTGCCTCTCCCCCTTCTACGGTTACCGCTAATCCCTTCACCAAAAAAAGAAAGAAAAAACATGACACATAGAGCTGAGAGAGAGTCAAGCAGGTCTCAGCCTTTCATATTGTGATATCTGATACAAGGGGAGTTTTTGAGGAAAGCACAATGTTTATTTTCGCAGAGTCGCCTTTGGGGCTTATGGGAGGTTCATATGGCATTTGAGAACAGTGTCGGGTGTTCAAGATTTAGCAGCTCTTTCCATGTTTGTTGTCCGGGCCTCCTCTGGTCTTGCATAAAGGACGTTTCTTATGCCAGGAAGGTAACATCAAACATCTAAACATCTAGAAAACCACCAAATCGGCAAAAGGCTAGACTTACAAAACTTTGAATCACAAGGCCTGTTCACGCCGAATCTTATGCAACAAAACATTTTCCATCAAATGCATCAAAACCCATTTGCTCTGAGTTTTTTGTTATACTGTGAAAAACATTCAGTTATTTTTAAGGGTGCTCCGATTGATCGGGCGCCGATCGTTATCGGCTGATAATAGCTTTATATAGTTTGATCAGTGATATAAAGGCCGATCAGAAGAGCCTTTCTGGAAAGCAAAGTGAACTTTGAGCTTTGGGTTCTCACTTAAACGGTTACGTGCACATAGAAATATGCCAAAACGCCCGGCTTGGTGAGTATTCACTTAAACACCGTCGGTTATGTGAACATAAACAGTTGGGATATAAGTTGCACGTGCAACAGTTTATTGGATCCGCGCATTCGGCCTTAAAGTGACATCAGCCTAATAAACCTGCTGCTGTCTGTGTCATAATGTTAATCAAACAACAAAAGACACAGAGAAAATCACTCTCTGCTCTTTAGTAGATTTAGTAGGATTAATCTATATTTAATTTATACAGCAAAGACTATGCAATATTGGTTTAGGTTTGATTGCTTTCTGTTGATAAAGACTGTTCTGTTTTTTTTCATGATAATTTTTTCAGTTGTCAATTCATGATACTTTCTCATCTCTCAATTTTTTTATACTTAAAATACATTGTTGTTGAGAATACTTGGCTTATTATTTATTTCGGTGAGTGGTATCGGACAATGCTGCTTATTTTTTAAGTGATCAGTAACTTAGTTATTTTAATCACAAATTATATCTCATTAATATCTTAACCAAATCTCCTAGACAAAATGGAAAGCAAATCAAGGCCCCCCAAAAAAGACCCCAGCAAATATCTCCAAAAATATCTCAAACTGTGCCAAGATTAGTCTGCAATCAAAAGTCAGAGATCTCAATATGAAAATCAGATTCTTTTATAGTTCTATACTCATAAATGACAGCTACTGACTCATTTATGCCAAGTTTTATTTCTGCTCAATTTTAAGAGAAACATCGATAGGCAAATTTGATACTTAATATAACTGAGATTTTGATGGGTTATATGATCAACCTAAATTTTTCCTCAGTTGCTGTATGAGCTTGAAGGTATAGGTCTGATCTATATGAAACGTCGATCAGGTTAGCGGGTCTCCATTCAGAGGCTAATCAGATTTCTTAGCTCCTCTAAACCCACTTTGTGAGCTGACTGTGAGGATCAGACGTGCCAGCTGTCATCACCGTGTGCATAAGACACCAAAAAACTATTATCATTCAATTCAGTCATACACCTGTCAATTAAACTAACACATATTTCTCTCAGAGCCCAGAAAACAACACTTATTAAAATAATATAGGTGTTTAAAAAAATAACCATCTTCTGACAAGAATCATTTTCTTCATAGAAATTCAAAACTCTTGATGCATCACTAGATCCTAATATTTTGGTTTCTGGGTTCTTTAATGCATTAGTACACAGTTAAATCACACACAAAAAAACATGTTTCACCCCAAAACCAAAATAATCATTTTGTTTTGTTGTTTAAATTTTAGATTTTTAAGAATAAATACTGTATGACCTGGGGTCCTGGACAATTTGTCATGTGATTCACCCTGATAAATGGTTTTCTAAATAAATAAATAAAACAAAATAAAAAATGTAGTGTGTCATATAAGAGGTCTTCTATTCGGTTGAGTGAGTGAATACTTCTCAGCATTAGCTCAGTATTAGCTGCACTTATCAGCACTCAAACATGCAGACAGATATAAAGCACAAGACACAGGGGAGAGTAACGCTCTATTATGTCCGATGGGTATTTTAATTACCAGATAGAAATTAGGTTAAACCCATATTAAAGGGGCTAATTAAGTATGTGAGGAGGGTCGACCAGAACTTTGCAGAGTCACTCATGTCACTTTTCGGCTCGCTCACCCTGTTTGTTTACATTTACTCACATGGTATTCTGTCAGAAATATTAATATTTACAATACCAGCTTCGATGATTATAATCACTGTTTTACGATAGAACTGTTCCAGGCGGGTTGTGGCAGGTGCACAAATCAAACAAGCAATATTAAAACGGGAATTATAATAAGCAGCCTCATACCTGTTCGGTCATGCCAGTTCTGCTAATCCATAGGGCTTTTAGTTTGCACATTTATTGATGGATATGTTTACTAGGGTTATTATACCAAAGCAGACACAATGGAAATCGTCGTTTTTATCCTTAATCCGCTCGTTTATGACTATCTAAAGCGGTAAAAAAAAAAAAAAAAAAAAAAAACTTTACGTCATTCGTACGCATAGCCAGATCAGAAACACGAAATGATCATAAACGGATATCCGTCCTTACTCCTTAATCTATTACTCTTTACTCACTCCGACGAACAGGTAAGAGCCAAAATTTAGGATTATAATTAGAGTGCTTTATATAGATATAGGTAATTCTACAGCTGGTGTTTTGAATGGAGTTTTGGGCAGAATAAATTGTTGTAATGTTGTAAAGGGCTGTGTGTCCCTGCCTAAATGTGCACCAGTTATTTAGGTGTGAATGTATTTTATGATTTATTTGGTAAGGCAAGGCGAGGCAAGGCGAGGCCTTGGTAAAGGTGCAGAATAAAGACAAATGTATCTGCATATGTTTTATATTGTGTATATTTCGTATTTAATATTAGTGGCAGTCTTGGATTCTGTGAGTGTGAATGTACAGTAAATTGTGGATGATTGGTATCTGTGGATGGATTTGAGTTTGATATGATATATTGAAGTGATATGATGTTCATATATAGTCATCCTCAGATTTGAATAAGAACATAGACGTGGCTTGTATAAAAAGAGTTACTTTTTCACACAAAGACTTTTTGCAGTTTCGTCATAACAGAAAATATTGTGGTGTGGTTTAGGAATGTTTAGACCTTCACACCCAGAGTCCACTTCTAAATCTGCTTTATGGGTAAATCTGATATGTTTCACCTCATAATCAATTAAGTTAATTAAGATTGTTTGCATTGTGACATTATTTTCATGACAATTATGCACGTTTATTCCATATTTGTCATTACCATAATGCTGTAAAAAAAAAAAAAAAATCCTAATATCCTTAAATATAGGCATTTTGGCATGGGCACCCTTGACAGGTTTTGGTGATTCATCCATATATGAACAGAAAAATGTAAAAATTGAGGGTTATAGTTTAATAAAATAACCTTTTCTGTCAGTTTTAATTATTGTCTGTCACTTTCAATGATCTTTTCTCCGTTTATGTCGAAAATGTGTGCATTACGGTGCAGGACGTTTCATTAAACATCATGATGGGGACAGAAAGATTTAGATGTTGCCTGGACACTGGCAGGGCAAAAGGTCAAGCAGAGGTCAATTCTCCGACCACATGGCAGAGTCGTTCCTCGAGACTCTCCGCACAATCAAAACCAGTGTGATGTGAACTTGCACCCTTGATGAAAGCCTGAAGGGAACGCTCCTCTGATACGGTCACACAGCTTTAGCTCATTTCCTCTGGACACTTGCATGTGAGCATGAGAGAGGCGAAGGTACAGAGACCGACGAGTGATATATGTGATCCTCCAGGTCTTGTGTGCTGGAGCTGTTGGGTTACACTGGTCAGAAGAGCACTGGACTGCAGCTGGACTCGACAGACATTGATTTAAGACCTGATCCAGCGATTGGCCAGAGGCAGGCTCTGTGCATTCAGATCTGATCATTATTTAATGCACTGGGTGTTCAGGTACTTTCCTGTGAAGGATTTTGTGAATGAACTTGAAGCTGAAATGCAGAATGTCCCCCAAAATGTCCGAAGATCATTAAATTATCAGGTGTATATATATATTTCTAATGGCATTCTTAAGTGTCCAAATATTTTCCCAAGCAAGTAGTTTTATGTTTTCTCTAATGGAAAGAAAGCGGCGACTCAAGGCAGCGTTCACACCACCGAAGTGTGAAACACACAGAACACAGACACAAACACAAACTTCAGCACATGCAAATGACTTTACAGTAAGTGAGTCACAAAATCATTTAGCTTCTGCTGCAGACGTCCACAGATCCATGTAGTTCGGCTTTATAGTGAATCCCATGACTGGTTTAATTGAGACCAACATTTTATCAATAGAGAAATAGATTTGAGCAGTATTATAACATTTCAACATTTTGGTATTATATATATTTATATCTATCTATCTATCTATCTATCTATATATATATATATATATATATATATATATATATATATATATATATATATAGGCCTACATATATACAACTGACATTCAGCGTTGAGTGTCGTTGCTGTGTTGAAATAGAGCTAATGAGATGCACTTCTATTCCTTCAGCCTGAACGAGGCTTGTGAACAAACGACAATCATGCAATCCCCCAGGGGGTCCCTGAGGGCCCCTACATACGCATGCTGCATGAGTGCTCATATTGTAGTGGATTACAGGTCTCATTACTGTGTGTGCTGGGCCCCAACTCACTGCAAAATATGCATGTGCAACAGTAGAAGTGGATTGCTCTGATTCTGAAGAAAATATGAGTTGTTTTTGCTTGTGCAAAGCTCGTCGCCATGATGCTTGTTCTGCGTGTTCTGCTTGTTCTGCAAGTTCTGCTTGTTCTGCAAGTTCTGCTTGTTCTGCGTGTTCTGCTTGTTCTGCGTGTTCTGCGTGTTCTGCAAGTTCTGCGTGTTCTGCGTGTTCTGCATGATCTGCGTGTTCTGCTTGTTCTACAAGTTCTGCGTGTTCTGCGTGTTCTGCGTGTTCTGCTTGTTCTGCGTGTTCTGCTTGTTCTACAAGTTCTGCTTGTTCTGCGTGTTCTGCTTGTTCTGCTTGTTCTGCGTGTTCTGCGTGTTCTGCGTGTTCTGCAAGTTCTGCTTGTTCTGCTTGTTCTGCGTGTTCTGCGTGTTCTGCTTGTTCTGCGTGTTCTGCTTGTTCTGCTTGTTCTGCGTGTTCTGCATGTTCTGCTTGTTCTGCTTGTTCTGCATGTTCTGCTTGTTCTGCGTGTTCTGCTTGTTCTGCTTGTTCTGCGTGATCTGCGTGTTCTGCTTGTTCTGCGTGATCTGCGTGTTCTGCGTGATCTGCTTGTTCTGCAAGTTCTGCAAGTTCTGCAAGTTCTGCAAGTTCTGCATGTTCTGCATGTTCTGTTGGTCTGCAAGTTCTGCATGTTCTGCATGTTCTGCAAGTTCTGCGTGTTCTGCGTGTTCTGCGTGTTCTGCATGATCTGCATGATCTGCTTGTTCTGCTTGTTCTGCGTGTTCTGCGTATTCTGCTTGTTCTGCGTGTTCTGCGTGTTCTGCGTGTTCTGCTTGATCTGCTTGTTCTGCTTGTTCTGCGTGTTCTGCGTATTCTGCTTGTTCTGCGTGTTCTGCGTGTTCTGCATGATCTGCATGATCTGCTTGTTCTGCTTGTTCTGCGTGTTCTGCGTATTCTGCTTGTTCTGCGTGTTCTGCGTATTCTGCGTGTTCTGCTTGTTCTGCGTGTTCTGCGTGTTCTGCTTGTTCTGCATGTTCTGCTTGTTCTGCGTGTTCTGCATGTTCTGCAAGTTCTGCAAGTTCTGCATGTTCTGCAAGTTCTGCATGTTCTGCATGTTCTGCAAGTTCTGCATGTTCTGCAAGTTCTGCGTGTTCTGCTTGTTCTGCGTGTTCTGCGTGTTCTGCGTGTTCTGCTTGTTCTGCTTGTTCTGCGTGATCTGCGTGTTCTGCGTGTTCTGCTTGTTCTGCTTGTTCTGCATGTTCTGCATGTTCTGCAAGTTCTGCATGTTCTGCAAGTTCTGCAAGTTCTGCAAGTTCTGCATGTTCTGCATGTTCTGCAAGTTCTGCATGTTCTGCAAGTTCGGCATGTTCTGCATGTTCTGTTGGTCTGCAAGTTCTGCTTGTTCTGCGTGTTCTGCTTGTTCTGCAAGTTCTGCGTGTTCTGCGTGTTCTGCATGATCTGCGTGTTCTGCTTGTTCTACAAGTTCTGCGTGTTCTGCGTGTTCTGCTTGTTCTGCGTGTTCTGCTTGTTCTACAAGTTCTGCTTGTTCTGCGTGTTCTGCTTGTTCTGCGTGTTCTGCGTGTTCTGCTTGTTCTGCAAGTTCTGCTTGTTCTGCGTGTTCTGCGTGTTCTGCTTGTTCTGCGTGTTCTGCTTGTTCTGCTTGTTCTGCGTGTTCTGCATGTTCTGCTTGTTCTGCTTGTTCTGCATGTTCTGCTTGTTCTGCGTGTTCTGCTTGTTCTGCTTGTTCTGCGTGATCTGCGTGTTCTGCTTGTTCTGCGTGATCTGCGTGTTCTGCGTGATCTGCTTGTTCTGCATGTTCTGCAAGTTCTGCAAGTTCTGCATGTTCTGCAAGTTCTGCATGTTCTGCATGTTCTGTTGGTCTGCAAGTTCTGCATGATCTGCATGATCTGCTTGTTCTGCTTGTTCTGCGTGTTCTGCGTATTCTGCTTGTTCTGCGTGTTCTGCGTGTTCTGCTTGTTCTGCATGTTCTGCTTGTTCTGCGTGTTCTGCATGTTCTGCAAGTTCTGCAAGTTCTGCATGTTCTGCAAGTTCTGCATGTTCTGCATGTTCTGCATGTTCTGCAAGTTCTGCGTGTTCTGCGTGTTCTGCGTGTTCTGCTTGTTCTGCTTGTTCTGCATGATCTGCGTGTTCTGCGTGTTCTGCTTGTTCTGCTTGTTCTGCATGTTCTGCATGTTCTGCAAGTTCTGCATGTTCTGCAAGTTCTGCAAGTTCTGCATGTTCTGCAAGTTCTGCAAGTTCTGCATGTTCTGCAAGTTCGGCATGTTCTGCATGTTCTGTTGGTCTGCAAGTTCTGCATGTTCTGCAAGTTCTGCAAGTTCTGCGTGTTCTGCGTGTTCTGCATGTTCTGCATGGTCTGCATGGTTGCTAAGAAAAGTGTTTTTTAGTGTGTTGATGCATGAATTCTAGGGCCAGTGTTATCTGAGATACTGTTATTGTTTTTATTTGTTTTCTAATTCATTTTTCATTATTTTCCTTTTAGTTTTAGTTATAGTTTCAGTAATTTTGTTTTTACATTTTTGTCTTTTTATATTATATTTTTAAAAAAATATATCTAAATAGTTTTCAGCTTTAGTTATTTTAGTACATCAAGTTAAACTAAATTACAATGAGAAATGATGCTTTGGCAACTATCTGAAATAAAAGAAGTTTTCAATTAAAGTTTATTTTGCTTCAAGAAATGAAAACGTTTTTATGGTTTTCATTTTAGTTAACTGTAATAACTGATTATAATAAAATGTTTCTAGAATTTTTCTCAACTCAAATGACTTTCAGTCGTATAATAATATTTTAGCTGCTTGCTCAATTTAAGGTAATTAATGCAGCAAAATTCGAGAACATTTTGTCACAACTTACTTTTCTCCCATCATGCTTTGCTTCAGTCTGTGTAAAGATAAGTGCTTTTTGCACAAGATGAATATATGGGAGATATGTTAGTGTTTCATGATCTGTTGGGGTTTATTACGTTGCAGTTTTTGGTGGTTACCAGTAGAGCTTTATTGAGGACATATTTATGCTGTAGATTTATGTGAAAAGCAATAACTGTGCACACGCCAGTGCAGTGATATTCTCATTGCAGTGATAGCATGCATTGTGCTCTACTGTTAGCTAGTTAACTGCAAGAAATGTTTACTTTCCTCAACAAACATGCATGGATATTAGTGTTTGCAGGATGAGATGCTGGCTGCAAAAATAAACTAATAAGCTTCGACCTGCTTAATCATTGTCATAGTTTGGCATCAGTTCAATCACGTGAAGATAAATATGAAATGATCCACTACTTTTATATCTTCACGTGTTTGGAACACCCTAGTGAACAAAAAATGTGCCGTTCAAAATGTATGGTAATGACGTAAATTGAATGATTTATGATGAATCCGAATGGGCGACCTCATTTCCAATAGGCAAGAGGAATCATTCAGGGTTTGACAAAAGGGAGTTTTGTTGCAGTTAAACTGCAGGTGCTTTTGTTCCTCTGTCACGACACTTGATGGACAAAAGTCCAGGGATCACATTTTTTGGGAGGATTGAGTATAATTATGGAGGGCACACAGAGGTACTGTCAGCCCTCGGGCAGCGGTGGAGGTGAACTTGAAATTACCACAATAACAAAAGAAGAGATGAAAAGAGAAGAGAAAACTAGAACCTATTTAAAGAGCTGTCGAGTGCGGGAACCGATCCAGCATCATCCGTATAGCTTTCGTTGGGATGGTAGAAGTGACGTATGACCCTCAAACACCACGCTTGCTCTTAAAGGTGCGGTCACACTAGACTTTGGGCCCCATTCACTTCCATTCACATGCATGAGAGCGGGAATGTGAGCATAGTCTTTTTTTTAATTACGTGTTATGTTTTGATATTTGGGCTGCACGGAAAACCAAAAAAACATATTGTGATGTATTTTGTCATATATTGTGATTTGAACTGCTGATGCTGAAGTTTGTTGAACTGACCTGTAAATGTGAAAACTGAGGATTAACTCTTTGTGCAACAGAACAAATATATAATTCAGAGTTGCATGGTTTGCATTATTGTGTGTAATATTTTTGTGGAAAACATGAATCTTTTTTTTTTTCAAGATACTTTAATGAGATAATGTTATAAATGTATTTTCTGTTACTTTTGATCATTTTTTTGCATCCTGACTGAATAAAAGTATTAATTTCTTTTCTTATTTTTTGTTGAAATTTTAAATGTAGTGTAATTCCAACTTATATCTTATATCTCTTTTCAACATTGATAATAATCAAAAATGTTGCAAATCAGCATATTAGAGTGATTTCTAAAGGATCATGACACTGAAGACTGGAGTAATACATTTTAAACTAGGCTAGCCTAGGCTACATTTTAAAATATCTTAACACAGAAAACAGCTATTTTAAATTGTAATAATATCTCACTATTTTTACAGTATTTTTTTATCAAATAAGTGCAGCCTTTGATAAAATACTTATATCAAAAACATAAAAATATTCCAAACTTTTGATTAGTAGTGTAAACATTAACAACCCCGTTCATTTCCAAACCCTCTCCCACTTCATTCCCTCATTTGTCTAATGAGCACCATATGGACCGTACCAACATAAATGGCGGGAAGAGCGCAGGCTTAAACCGAGGTTTCATTAGTCCAGTGTGATGTGCAGGTGGAGGATGCGACGGCGTGTGTTTTCGGTGGGTTGAGGGCCGGTCGGGGGGTTTAAGGCAGAAGGTCTCTTGTTAATCAGAATTAGGCAGTGGCGAGGGGCAAAGCGGCCGCTGTAGTGCTCTAATCCCTGAACGCCTCTTAATCGTCTCTGCTCCAACAGTCACAGATTCAGCTGCCCGCTCCACCTCCTCAGATCAACATGCTGATTAGCAACGATGGCCCTACAGGGACAGAAAGAGCCCGAGAGGGGGCCGAGGGGGGCTCATTTAAATGACAACGCCAGGATAAGCACCCTTGTTCACGCAGAAATATCTAATATGTACGGTACTGGGAAGAACATCTTGAATTTAAAGGCATAGTTCACCCAAAAATGAGACTTTTGCACCATAATTCAAGTCTTCTGAAGTCATTCTGTCAGTAGCCACATGCAGTGCTGTGTGACGTTTGTGTTTCAAGATTGTGAATTAAGGGCTAATTTATTTACAGTGCAGGTCTAGATAATGTTGTCATGACAGATTGTCATTGCATAACGTATAATAATTGGGTAACTCTTTATAATATGGTTTCATTAGTTAACTACACTAGTTAACGTGAACTAATAATGAGCTGCACTTCTACAGAATTTATTAATCTTTGTTAAAGCTACAATATCTAAGAATTTTGTAATAAAATATCCAAAAATCAATTTGCACAGTGTGATATATTTCCTGCAGTTGAGTACTTACAATATCCCAAAAGTTCCCAAAGATTTTTAATTTCAGAGAAATTCCAATTTTAAATAATGGCTCGTCCCTGTTCACTTGTCGCCTGTCAATCCCTGGTTTCCGCTCGTACTGCCGTAGTAACCATGGCGACAGACGTGGACAACCGCGTTACGTCTAGCGGCGCGCTCACGCTGTTGTTGTTTCGGTCAAACATTATGGATCATGGCAAGCGGACTTTGGGACAAAAGGAGAACTAAAACAAGCACAAGTACCAGGCGAATCAAAGCAGTCAGATTAGAAGAATCATACAGCACTGTAAATACATGTGTATATTTATTATAAGTGTGTTAATGCTCAGGGTCAATCAGGTCGTGCAAAAAAAAACAAAAAAACGCAAGGCACAATATCCCAAATTATTTTTTTGTGGTTAGTGCATGTAGCTGACATTAGAATACGCTTAGCTTACTCTCACCTTCATCCAGTCTAATACACACTAATCAAAGCCAATCAACAACAGCTGCTGGGCCTTATGAGCTAAAACCTTTAAAGAACTTAAGCGTAGCAAAACACTGACTGTTAGTATTCAATAACAAACTCTGAGGATTTAGGGTAATTGGATCCGGAAGTTATTTTTTATTTTGTTTGTGCAGAACGTTATACAGTAACAGGGTTGTCACAGTTAATTAAAAGTAAAATGATTTTTTTTTTTACTTTTGCTACTTGAAAAATGTTAAATGAAATAAAATATTTAATGCATTTTGCAGACACATTTATGCAAAGGCACATTTTTATCAGAATGCATGTTCCCTGGGAGTCTCACCCCTGACCTTGGCGTTGCAAGCACCATGTTCTACCTATTGAGGAGTGAAATTGTATTTCAGCTGTATTTATCTTTTGTGGTTTCATAGCATCAAATTGTAATGTGGCAAAAAAAATCCTCAAAAGCAATATTTCTTCCAGCTCTCTGTATTCTTTCCTGATTGTGATTATCGCTTTGCAGTGAATTCATGTGTTGTGTGATGACGAGTCTACACTTCAGTCATGCTTTAATGAGATTTCTTCAGCTTTGCTGTAGTTAAGCTTGTGCTGGGGCAATCGTCTAATGAAGCGAATCTTCCGCTGAAAGTCCTGCATGAGTTCTTGAAGTCGTAGTGCTGCAGTCCACCTCATTTAAAGCCATGCTTAGAAGGTACAGGTACAGGTTTGAGTGCTTTTAGAGGAGGAAATATTCATTTGGGGCCCTATTTTAACAATGTAAGCGCATGGTCTAAAGCACACGGCGCAAGTTCACTTAGGGCATCCGAATCCACTTTTGCTAGTTTAACGAAGGGAAAAATGGTCGGTGCTCCCGGCGCATGGTCTAAAAGGGTTGTCCCCATTCTCATAATGAGTAATGAGTGTGTTTTGGGATTTACGTGCGTTAAACCAATCAGAGTCTCATCTCCCATTCCCCTTAAATGCCAGTTGCGCTCGTGCCATGGCGGATTCGCTATTACATGACGGAATTTGATAGTAGAAAGACCGAACGCGTCTCCAGAGCGCAAACGGATCTGCTCGTGCGCGAGGTTAAAGCACGCAAGTAGAATATCTACGGGACAATCCGGATGAATAGCACATAACAGACACAATAGCGGTATAAACATGCATATTAATCGGTTCAATATGTGTCACATAACTAAATATGTGGCATCGTTTTCAGATACATTAACTACAACACAAAAACAGCGTTTTTAAATTCATCCATCTGGAAAAGCGTTTTAAAAAAGCTCAGTTTTTGCAGGACAAAAACGCTGTCTCAGTGTGGAGAAAAGAGAGAAAAAGATGCATTTACAAATGAAAATGTGAAGGCCTAAGTGGGTCGTTCCTGGGCAGAATAAGCTGTGAATATGGCCAGACTTGATGCTGGTAGTCAAAAATTTGGTTTATGTTAAACTTAGAGCCAGATTTACCTACAGCTTGCGCCAGTGCAAACCCTCTTTTGGCGTTAAAAAACTAGACACGCAGTGAAAAATGAGCACTGAAAAGGCGAGGACAGGGTTATTTTTGCGGCTGACCTTATTTCATATGCATTTGTAGGAGTTTCCCTTTCAGACGTGTGTGTCGCGTTCTTTAACAGTCCGTCCAGAAACCCCCATATATAAGAAGAAAGGTGTGTTTACAACTGTAACATTGAACGCTCATCAGGATCAACTAAACACTGGATTTTCAAAAGTTCACTTGCACTACTGTCTTGGATGAGATGCACGTCGGTCTGTTATCGTATGGACGTCGACTTTATATTTTCACGCCCCTAAACATGACTATCCACGATTGGTTGCTTTACATGTCTGGGCGGTCCTTGGCCAATGAAAGCTGCGATGGAGTCCAGACCTTAAAAGCACTCAGCTGAACTTCAGCTCTCCGCAATAAACCTGCAGAATATCAACACACACACACATAAATACCCCGCAGCTGAGGGCCTGTTTACAGTGTTTACACTCTAAATCCACCGGGTGATTTCTAATGTAATTAAACATGATCCATGGCATGACACCATGAGTGTGTAAAGCTCAGAAGAATTACAATAGCTCCTGTGATGCTAGAGTGTTGTGGGTGGTTGCCAGGGAGTTGCTAAGCTCTTCTTTCTCACTCTTTTTATTTGATTTTAGTTGACTGAAAGGGCATGAATGCTGAAACTAACCCTAATATGAGCACTAGTAGCAGTGACGCTTGACTTGGCAAACACTGCTAGTATGCAGATGGATCTCCCCATCCCTGCACACACATGATCATGTTTATAGAGCGTTCCTCCTGATCTTATCTGCTCATCATGTCTCGCATCGAGGCTGGAGACGAGCGTCCGCGTTCGGGCCTCTCCGTCCTTTAAGGCCGTCCGAGGGAAGCGATCACTTACCCTAGTGTCAACATTATGACAGGCAGGTTTGCAGATCCTAACGAGAGGAACTATGTTATGTTTTGGAAATGGTGGAGACTTTTCAAGAGGGTTATGACTATAAATATTTTTTGTTTTTTTTGCTAAACTCTGAATGCCCAGACTATATTAAACATGCATTAACATTTACAAAAAAATTGAAAGTTATTTTAAAAATATATTTTAAAATCTAATTTATGGTGACGTAGTTATACGTTAATACATGTACTCACTATAGTAATAACAGTAAATTATGCATAATTACAACTGATCCTAAACCAAACCCTAACCATAACTCTATAGTAAGTAAATGTAGTTAATTAATATTACTTAGTACATATTTGAGTACAATGTAATTACATAACCTTATTTCTGTGATGCAAATCAGAATTTCCAGCATCATTACTCCAGTCTTCAGTGTCATATATATATATTTTTTAATGTATTATACAACAATAATCTGACTGCAGTGTAACTTAGTTTGTTATCTTATGCATTTGTGTCATTTTGTGCTGGTGTTGTATAATATAATGCTCATGTTGTGTATTAATCTGATCAATCTCATTTGTACAGAATGCATTTGGTCGAGTTCATTAACCCACTAATAAAGAGCTTCAGCGCGCACAGCTGGTCAGTTGCCCACATTGAGTATATGACTGACTCATGAATGACTCGTGAATAAAGACTACAGCAATGCAAACAAACAAACGGCTGAAATGTTTGCCGCCACCCTCGAGACGGCCAGATCTCCTCGGAGAATGCAAACAGAAGAGCAGGAGAAGTGGATGTGATGTCAAGAGCAGGTCAGGACGATCGTCTGGATTTCATTGAGGCTCTGGAATCTCAAAAGTGCTATCTCACACCAGAAGACCTTAAATACATCAGCAATAGCATATGTCTTGCACTGGGCCCTGGATATTGTCACTGCTCTCGAGGAGTGCACAGACACACACACACACACACACACACACACACACACACACACACACACACACACACACACTGAACGTGAGCTTTTAAAGGGCTGGTTCCGCTTAGATTCAGTTGTACCCGGGGTCAGACCTCTCAGGTTACTCTGCGTGACCCGTCACCTCCTTCCCCCCTTAAAACACACACACACACACGCACACTTGTACGTGGACTTGAGCTCTAATGCGAGAGCGGGCAGGACGGTTAAGACACAGGAAAAGAATGTGAAAAGGTTTATCGAGTCTTGTTAGTTCAGCTGAATGATTTTACCATGAAACGTTCCTGCAGATTGTGGGATTTGTTAGTGTAATGGATTCTACAGTGTTCTAATGCTGCATTCCACTCAGGATGATGGAAAGTCGGAATTCCCAACATTCTTGGGAAAAGTGCAATTAGTTTAGCATTTTTTAATTGATGCTTTTCAGCAAGAGGAAAAGAATATATAGGCTGTTATGTACTGGCATTAAGCAAGGATGGATTAATCAAAAGTGACAGTAAAGACATTTATAATGTTACAAAATATTCTATTTCAAATAAATGTTGTTCTTTTGAACTTTTCTATTCATCGAAGAATCCTGAAAAACAAAATGCATCACGGTTTCCACAAAAATATGAAACTGCAGCACAACTGTTTTCAACATTGATAATAATCATAAATGTTTCTTGATCATCAAATCATCATATTAGAATGATTTCTGAAGGATCATGTGACACTGAAGACTGGAGTAATGATGCTGAAAATTCAGCTTTGATCACAGGAATAAATTACACTTTAACATACACTCACCTAAAGGATTATTAGGAACACCTGTTCAATTTCTCATTAATGCAATTATCTAATCAACCAATCACATTTGCTTCAATGCATTTAGGGGTGTGGTCCTGGTCAAGACAATCTCCTGAACTCCAAACTGAATGTCAGAATGGGAAAGAAAGGTGATTTAAGCAATTTTGAGCGTGGCATGGTTGTTGGTGCCAGACGGGCCGGTCTGAGTATTTCACAATCTGCTCAGTTACTGGGATTTTCACGCACAACCATTTCTAGGGTTTACAAAGAATGGTGTGAAAAGGGAAAAACATCCAGTATGCGGCAGTCCTGTGGGCGAAAATGCCTTGTTGATGCTAGAGGTCAGAGGAGAATGGGCCGACTGATTCAAGCTGATAGAAGAGCAACTTTGACTGAAATAACCACTCGTTACAACCGAGGTATGCAGCAAAGCATTTGTGAAGCCACAACACGCACAACCTTGAGGCGGATGGGCTACAACAGCAGAAGACCCCACCGGGTACCACTCATCTCCACTACAAATAGGAAAAAGAGGCTACAATTTGCACAAGCTCACCAATATTGGACAGTTGAAGACTGGAAAAATGTTGCCTGGTCTGATGAGTCTCGATTTCTGTTGAGACATTCAGATGGTAGAGTCAGAATTTGGCGTAAACAGAATGAGAACATGGATCCATCATGCCTTGTTACCACTGTGCAGGCTGGTGGTGGTGGTGTAATGGTGTGGGGGATGTTTTCTTGGCACACTTTAGGCCCCTTAGTGCCAATTGGGCATCGTTTAAATGCCACGGCCTACCTGAGCATTGTTTCTGACCATGTCCATCCCTTTATGACCACCATGTACCCATCCTCTGATGGCTACTTCCAGCAGGATAATGCACCATGCCACAAAGCTTGAATCATTTCAAATTGGTTTCTTGAACATGACAATGAGTTCACTGTACTAAAATGGCCCCCACAGTCACCAGATCTCAACCCAATAGAGCATCTTTGGGATGTGGTGGAACGGGAGCTTCGTGCCCTGGATGGGCATCCCACAAATCTCCATCAACTGCAAGATGCTATCCTATCAATATGGGCCAACATTTCTAAAGAATGCTTTCAGCACCTTGTTGAATCAATGCCACGTAGAATTAAGGCAGTTCTGAAGGCGAAAGGGGGTCAAACACAGTATTAGTATGGTGTTCCTAATAATCCTTTAGGTGAGTGTATATTCACATAGAAAACTGATATTTTAATGTATTTTTGATCAAATAAATGGCACATTGGTGAGCAGGAGAGACTTATTTCGAAAACATTAAAAAAAACTGACTCACCCCATTTTGACCATATTTTGTATTTGTTTGTTTCTCTTGCAAAGCTTGTGCAATATCCTAACATTAGACCATAAAAGTAGTTTAATATCGCAAGATTGAAGTGAATGCAGATGGTGCCTTTTACTGAAGTTTCAGATATTTCTCCTGACGAAAAGACCCCAGTTGTTCTCATTTGTCTCCAATCGATCTCAGCAATGTCTCACACACTCATGGATGGATGGATGGATGGATGGATAGGTGGATAGATAGTAGATGGATGGATGGATGGATGGATGGATGGATGGATGGATAAGTGGATGGGTGGATGGATGGATGGATGGATAAGTGGATAGGTGGATGGATGGATGGATGGATGGATGGATGGATGGATGGATAAGTGGATGGGTGGATGGGTAGATAGTAGATGGATGGATTGATGGATGGATGGATGGATGGATGGATGGATGGATGGATGGATGGATAAGTGGATGGGTGGATAGATAGTAGATGGATGGATGGATAAGTGGATGGGTGGATAGATAGTAGATGGATGGATGGATGGATGGATAGATAGATAGATAGATAGATAGATAGATAGATAGATAGATAGATAGATAGATAGATAGATGGCACAGAATGTAAATATTTATAAATCATATGAGAAGTTCAGCATTACATTACTCTCTCTCTCTCTCTCTCTCTCTCTCTCTCTCTCTCTCTCTCTCTCTCTCTCTCTCTCTCTCTCTCTCTCTCTCTCCTCCAGACATGAGCAGTGTTTCCGGTCCGGTGTATCTGTGTGGAAATGTAAGGAATTCAAAGCGTTTGCTGGCCTCATGTTCCAAGGCCTGCGGACAGCAGAGGCTCATTTCCTCCGATAGCGCTGAAGGTATTTTAGACATGTTCTCATGAGGGATCATGAGTGTCTAGCTAACTAGGGTTCATCTGCAGTCGCGACGTCTGCTAATGTAGCGGCTAGCGTCCGTAACGTCGCACTGCCAAGCGGACTGTGAAAATCACGCTCCTGAACCATCAAAACACACGTGAGAGTGTGATTTCAGACTGAAAAATCATTAAGATCTGGACGCGAGTTCAGCGGAGATCCTGCTTGTCTCACGGGAAACGATTTTTATCAGTGTTAAATCCGTGTTAACCTTCTCCCTGTTACAACAGTATCAAAATATCCAGCAGGAACAACCGCTGCAGATTGAAAACAGGTCAGGGGTGAAGATACGATCCTCCTGGCGCTGTCTGGAGAGATTCTGCTCTCCGGTTCCTCCTCCGATGTGCATCTGTGGGATTTTTCCACCTGTTTTATGGTTCAGCAGGTGAAAACAGTGCGTCTGATCACTTGATAAAGTAATAAAGACATATAATGTGAGGGATCATTCATGTCTGGAGCACAACTCTCACAAACTTTCTTTAAGACTAGAGTTAAAGGTATTGCGGAGGATCTTTCCGAATTTTAGATAAGACCCGCCCTCTCCACTTTTTGAAAAGTTTGATTGATTCACCAGAATGATTGATAATTAGGAGGACCAATAGTATAGGCATTCCACCCGGAAGTAAAAAAATCCTCCGCTATACCTTTAATGGTTAATATTAGCAGTATTACTATAATACTTATTGCTTGACTTCATCTGTGTTTAGTGTGTAATGTTGCTGTTTGAGGATGAAAAAGCTCCAGTTCTTCTCTATATCAGTGTCAGTGTTTCTGAACTCCCTGAAACGCCTCCATTGTAGTCTTGAGTTTCTTCCGGGAACGAACACATCACAATATTCCTCATTTAAATAATTAATATTAAATAAAGGGACGGGGCCTGGTTGAGTTAGTTAGTAGTGTGTTAAACTGGCGGTTATGGTAAGGGGCAGGACATTTCCCAAACACACTCGAAGCGCTCGACCAATCACAACACACTGCTCCAGCCGACCAATCAGAGCACAGTGTGCTTTTCAGAAGGAGGGGCTTCATAGAGACAGGAAGTAAACAGAGCGTTACTGACAGACTGGGAAGAGAGGAGCCGCAACAATGGAGAATATGAGGAGAATAATCAACATTCAAGCAGGAAAACCTGTTCCCACAGAACTGCCGCTCACTGGATATTTTATCTTTTTCGGACCATATTCTCTGTAAACCCTAGAGATGGTTGTGTGAAAATCCCAGTAGATCAGCAGTTTCTGAAATACTCAAACCAGCCCATCTGGCACCAGCAACCGAGTCACTTAAATCACCGTTCTTCCTCATTATGATGCTCAGTTTGAACTTCAGCAGATCGTCTTCATCATGTCTACATGCCTAAATGCATTGAGTTGCTGCCATGTGATTGGCTGAGTAGATATTGGTGTGCCTAATAAAGTGGCCGGTGAGTGTATATCGCTTTATGTAAGTAAACTGTATGCAAGTGGATAAAGATGCATATCTAAACAACTTTATAGAGCTGCGCGATAATAATACAGTTAAACTGTGATGAAATAATGTCAGGCATTTGAGATTTTCTATATAGTTTTAGTAATGTGATTTTTTTATTATTATTATTCTTTTAGAAATAATTCTTTAAATATCACATTTAGGCTTAATTTATTTATAGCGCTTCTACTTAAACTTATTTCTACGTTTTTCATCTTATATTTATATTTTTTATTTTATTTTAGGACAAAAATGTTTTTAATAGTTAGTTACCAATGAAAAAAAGACACACACCAGCTTTAAATGATCTTCTACCGTATGAGAAACACAGTCATACTGAAAAGACAAGGTTTCTCTCGACATCCGTCCACTCCCAGGTAACGTTGTTGTTGTTGTTGTTGTTGATTTATTCGGGCAGATAAGCCGTACAGCGAGTCCTCACAGGAGCGCTCATGAAAGCAGGTGTGACGTTTGGATCGGGAGGAGGAGAGGTGACACAGAGGTTACAGAGATGAGTCTCGATTAGCCGGAAGGTTTTCTTCAGGCCCGCGGTCTCTGAGGCCTTCCTCTCCGAACAAGAGGAGACCAGAGAACAAAAGGAGGAGCCACGTACGGGACGTCCCTGCGCGCTCACCTTTCTTTCCTTCTCACGTTCCACAGTCAGCGGTTTCACAGCTCGAACAAAAGAGATGTGCTGCCCTAGACCACAGTCCGCTGGAAATGAGTCTTCGCTTATAATGCGGAGCGTTCACTTTCAGAAAGAGTTTAACAGCTATAGGGAATGTGACGTCCAAACACACCTTTCAGTCTCCACCAATGAGATGCAGAGGGTTTGTTTGTTTGAGAAAAAAATGTACGTGTTTTCGTAAGCTTGTAGCCATTTTGCATTGTAAGTGCTTTCGCAGAGATTTGCGTTCTTGCTCTATAGCAATGCCAAAGTCATGAACTGGATTCCCAGGGAATGCATGTTGCTGTGGATAAAAGCATCTGTTAAATGCATGAATGTAAAGGTGTTTTTTGAGGGGTTTTTTGGTGCACAAAAAAGTGTGAAAGCCAGCATTGCAAACTGCACTTGAAAAAGTGGGAATGTTTGCTTTTGCAACCTGTTCTAACTTGTATAACTGTTCCAACAAGATACACACCAGCTTCATGTTCTTTTAACTTTTGAACTTGTCAGATTAAAATAAAACTAAACTACAAATAGCAACATTTGCAACCTGTTCTTGTAGAAGTGAACCATTAATTAATGACGGATCATGTGATTGTGGTCACACAAATTATAGTTTGTGTCAGAATAAATTGCCTTCAGAGAGCAGATCGCATTCTTTGCATTTCTAGCAATGCGTCCGTGACGGACAAATGTTCATGGTGAATCCAAACCAAATACATCAGTAACATAATGAAACTGAAATCTAGATACTGTAACACCTGCTACTGGGACTCAGTGGTATTCACATGATGAGCATTAGTCCAATCAGTCGGACTAAAGCAATAATATGTCTTTTTAATGGGTCGAATATTTAACTTTGCAATGCCATTACATTATACAATGTCAAACAATTATGCATGCAATAATTTGTCTTTTAATTATGTAGTGCAAACACTCAAGTCAAAGTCAAATCGCAGCAGTCTGATTTTTTAAAAGCTTATAAACACGTTAATTACTTCACATTTACCCTCTAAACATCAAAAACACACACACACACACACACACACAACGTATATTTAATATGTCAGATATTCAATTATGCATTGCTGTTACATCATGCAGTGTCAAACAATTATGCATATAATTATGCATGCAATAATTTGTCTTTTTATTATTTCACATAAACACTTTAGTCAGAGTAAAATCGCACCATGCATTCTGATCTTTGCACAGTTGGACTAACAGACTTTGATAATGTGATGTGTAGCTTGGCTTCATCCAACATGTAAATATGTTAATAATGATTTTACAGTGTTCTGTGCTTGGCTCAAAGTCAGAGGAGACGCACAGCGTGCATTTAATCCGTCAAATACTCAATTATGCATTACTATTACATCATGCAATGTCAAACATTATGCATCGAGTCATGTTTGCTCTATAGCTTGACCACAATACTCATTCTCATTGATGACACAAATGTGATTCAGACCCAATGAAATAAGAGATTTGAACCAAACACACAAACCAAGTGTGAAAGCCTAAGCCAGGAGGGGTTACACACACATAACTCGATCACAGCATGGAAAGTCGTTTCTCGGCTCAAGCTAAAGGACAGCATTGAAACACGGACTAATCAGACTCGATTCTGAGTGTTTCTGCAGCTTTGGAGAGGAACGGGTCCAGATGGGCGACTCTTCCGGACCGACAACAAAGCTGCGAGTGTGAGTCAGTGTAACACGGTGGACACGACCGGCTGTGTGTTCACGCTCCGAACCCCAACCCTCTCCACACACACACACACACACACAATGGGAGGGGGGTCACAAAGCCAGGCCACAGCAAGAGCTGGTGAATAAATCATACGGCGGTCCGGGAGGCTCTTGGCCCTGAAGTGCAGAGGGGCCAGATATGAGAGGGGGGGTCAGAGGTCGCAGCCCTTCATGTCGCAGAACACTTCACAAAGAGCCTCACACCCCGTCCACGCAGAGAGCCAACGACGCGACGGCACGACAAAACCAAAAGAATGTTCCCATTCTCATCGGGAAAGTGGTCGTTTTCCAAACATTCCAGTTTAGTTGTGGAAATGTTACAATGTCGCTGAGAGTAGAATGTTATTCAAACATTAGTGAAGTGGAACAACCTTTCAAACTCAAAATGGTTTCTTTGTAATGGTTCGACAGTGAGGAGTGTTGTTCTGGATATACACCATAAAATTCAGCATAATGTTCTTTTAACTTAAAACTAATCTAAAAATAAATGGTAATAAATAATAATAAATAAAACATCATTAAGGAACGTTACAAATAAGGATGTTTCACTGACATTAATTTAAGAACATAACATGTACACAACCTTAATTTAACCAAAGTTCCGTTTATTGTTTCCTTTTACTTCATATTATTTTTATTATATATTTTCATTTTGTGGCATTGATTAATTTCATTTAGAATGTTATGCTTTTGATTTGAACAGAATTGTTCTGTTATTTTACTTTGCATAGGCTAAGTGTTATTTTAGTATTAAAATTTTTAATTTAGTTTTTATATTTACTGTTTTTGTTTTTAGTTAAAGTTTTTAGTTATTTGTTTTTTAATGTCTAGTTTTTATACATTTTTATTGCCATTTTTGTTTTAGTTATTTTAGTTCATCAAGTTAAACAAAATTAAAATGAGAAATGTTGCCTTGGCAACTACATATAATAAGCTTTATTTAAATATATATACGCGTCTATATTATTTTAGTTCAAGATTGTTTTATTTCAATTAACAATTTTTTTTTTTAAAAATGTAGTTTTTGTTTATGTTTACAGAACAACTGTGTAAAACGGAAAAAAAAATTTGCGTACAGACAGCAACATTGTCAAAACGATCTCTGTTCACGCGGATCCGCGAAAACAACTAAATTCGCTGTATTCTGCTGCCAGGCCAGTAGATGGCGATGTCACTTTATAAAGAAACACATGCCTATAGACTAAACGCGTAATACGCATGTCGTCACCGTGTTAAACGGTGATAAACGGTATTATTTTCAATAACTTGCATTTTTTACATGCTCACGTTTTCAAAAGTTTGTGTTTTCAGGCCTCAAAACGCTGTTGTCGTGTAAATGATCAGGCAAACGCTCAAAACATTTTCTGTTTTTCATTATGTTGTGTAGACGCCACCTTAGTGAACTACAATAACCCTGCTGTGCATTTAACTAGTTTTTTCTTTTTCATATGCATGTTTGTGTCCTTGTGTGTCTGTCCATCCGCAGCACGTTCGCAGTGAAGCCGCTGATGAACAGGATCATTAAAGTTTTGCTTCTTGTGGTGTTCGAGCAGAGCTGTGATTCATACACCTGTCATGGGTAAATACACCGGAGCAAGAGGTCACTCGTCAATTTGTTTAGTCGTAGGGGTCTTGAACAACACGCTCTCCAGAGGGCCACAATGATGTGTGTGTGAGTGTGTGTGTTTAACTGAAGCCATACTTTAAGGATAAAATAGATTAACACTCCTCCCTAAAGTTCACTGAAATCAGAAATAACCCCTTTTGGAGATAATCCACATATATCTATAAATCAACAATTGACAAAAAAATAAAAAAAATAAAAGTAAAAAATATACTTAATATACAAATATATAAACATAAAAACACACACATATATATATATATATACACTTATCACTGCAATTTAGGAAGACTTTACAGAAGCTCTCCAACATTGGAGAAAGCTATTCATGCATAAATATTCCTTGCAATGTTTTATTTTAGGATTTTGGTAATACTGTTGCAATAGACATCTATGCTGTGCCTTGGATAACTAGATAATGTGTGTGTGAGAAATGTGTGTGTGAGAAGCCGGTTCGATTCTCTCTTTGTCTCAGGTGGAAGAAACCAGGCTTTTTTTTCCATCTCTCTCTCTCTCTCTCTCTCTCTCTCTCTCTCTCTCTCTCTCTCTCTCTCTCTCTCTCTCTCTCTCTCTCTCTCTCTCTCTCT
>NC_139985.1:1933491-2003491 GCF_963993115.1 Abramis brama
TCTGACTTTTGATTACAGACTCGTTGTTTTGGCATACATTTTGAGACATAGTTGAGATCTCTTCTGAAACTTTAAATGAGATATGCAAGTCTTTTTTCATTTTTTTTTTTCAGGAGAAACCCGTGAGAAGCAGCCGCAGTTTCTCTTCATTACACTGAGACAAAGTCGCTTTCCACCCTTCTAAATGCATAAATGTGAAATATAAATATGCATTTGTGAAACAGGATATTTAATATGACAGGACTTCACTAATATTAATGGAATGGTGAAAAGTGTCTATGATGGTGGTTGGTGACGTCAGCTGAAAAGGAAACTAATTTCCTAATAATAAATATATTAATTATTAGGAAATGACTTTCCGTTTCAGCAAGTACTTCAGACCAACCACCTTAACTAAAGTTAATTATTTTCTATAATTAATAGTTAATAGTAGTAATAATAATAATATTTAGTTTACTGTGAAATTACATATATACTGATGATTATTCACATAAGAATATTATTTTAATGAATTAAATAATTATTAATAATAATAATATTTTATTGAATTAAAATTACATTAAAATCCACTAATTAAAATATTAGTATTAAATAAAATATGAATTATTATTATTATTAATTATTTTTGGTAATTTTCATTGAATATTTTTTATTATAAAAAATAAGTAATTATTATTATTTATTCATAATTTAAATTAATTGATCATACTATTTTAATTAGTGAGTTTTAATGAAAAAATAATGTAAAAATAATTGTAAAAAAAAAAAAATCAAAAAATATTTTAATTACTACTTTTATTTTGAAATAAATTATAAGGGCTTTAGATGGTGATCTTGATGAAAGTGGAAACTGTTACAATTATTATTTGTTAACATTGTTTATGCATTTGCAAACTGCACTGATGAATTATTCACAAAAATACCATGTGTGTTAGAAGAAAATAGTACATTTTGAATTGAACCTGTCAGAGTTTGAGGATCTATTATTTTTTATAAGTCTTAAAGTTCAGCCCATCTATCAAGCAAGAAGTGAAAACGATATTTTTGCACATGCCGACGTTTTTAAAGACTCGAGCGCTTGTCAGTCAAACGCTGGAGTCGGGTTTAAGGGTTCTGGCCCAGTGGTCAGCTGGCTTTGACCCCGGGGCCGCTGACAGGGTCAGGATGAGCCGCTGTGAGTCTCTGTGGGGGAACGGATGAGATCTATTCACCTGACACTCATGATAGCAGCGACTGCCAAGAGAACACACACTTCATGAAGCTGTGAGAGCCATCATCTCCGCTTCGGTTTCGCTCTACTTCACCATCTCATGTTCTGTGACCAATCTGCATTAAGACAGCGTTTGTTTGACCAAATACAGTCACCCCAAAACTATGTGGATTCATAACTCACATTCAGAAATTAATTTCATTGCATTAAATGATACAAAAGCAATAGTTTGTAGCCAAAACATCTTTGAATTGCTGAAAGAATGTGTATGTTGAACATGAAGACGGTTATTGTGTTTGATTGTGGTTATTAGTTGATGATGTTGATAGTCATGTGATTCGGTCTAATTTTAGTGTCATTGATATATTATTATACATTGTAAAAAATATTTGACATTGTAAGTAGAGATTACTGGAGTATGTTTTACAAGAACATATGATTTCAGTCTTTCTACTTCAAAATATCATATTTAATTAAATGTATTCTTGTTTCTTTGTAATTATTTGGAGAAATTTAGCCTTTTCTGAGTGAAAAATAATTGCACAGCATTTTTGTGATGTTTTTGCCTATTGCTTACACACGTTTTGCTAAATTTGGCTCATTGTGTCAAAACTCTACACACAAGCAAATAAGACAAAACACTGGGAAATAAACCGTTCACATCTATGTCAAATTGAAACTCTGCTATCAAAACCTAACAATCCTTTGTCAAAATGTCACTCTGATGACAAAATGATATCCACTTGCATCATATGAATACACTTTCAGATCAGCAGCAACACACTAGTCTACTTTATATAAAAAACTGCAGTCTTTTGTTTTCAGTATTTTTATTCAGTTCCACAGAGGGCATGTTTTCACAACAACCAAAAAAATGAAATACTGTTTTCAAAATCATTACATTAGTATATTTTACAGTACAGTAAATTCAGTTAAATCAAAAATAAAAACAAACAATAAACTACCGTAAAGTGGGCGCAAGTGGGCTTATGGATCCTGCCGTCTGTTGGGTTCTGGCCACAGGATCTCATCAACATCACAAGCAATATCTTCTCTCGCTAAGCATCGGGGAAAATATCCCCTTGTGTGCCGAATCCATCCCTGGATTGACCTCACCTCAATGTCTGCGCAGGCCTGCTCCATTGCCTGCAGAAGAGGCATACGGGCATGTGGTTGGCGGTCATCTACGCGCCATCTCCAAGCGGAAAATAATTCCTCTGTAGGATTTAGAAATGGCGAGTAAGGGGGCAAGTACACAACTTCAAATTGATCATGGTTGGTGAACCAGTTCTGGACCAGAGCAGCCCGATGGAAACTAACATTATCCCAGACAACAACAAACCTGGGCTGCTCTGGTCCATCCTGTACATCTGCATCATGAAGTGTATCTAGAAATGTGATTATGTGTTGCGCATTATAGGGACCCAGTTTGGCATGATGGTGCAGACTTATGGCAGCACACAGTGTGATATTTCCCCCGCGCTGCCCCGGGACGTGCACAATTGCCCTTTGGCCAATTATATTACGTCCCCGTCGTCTGTTTTTGCTAAGGTTGAATCCAGCCTCGTCAATGTAAATACATTCATGCGGCTGTGCAGCTCCATCCATGTCCAAGATTCTCTGTAACAAAAAATACATATTGTGGATGGCTTTACTCAAAGCACACACTTACACTACACATACAGAACCGACCCATCCCACCACACAGGTACCTGTGTAGATTTCTGAATGTATCTATGTGGTACTAATCTAGTGGTACATATTCATCTGTTACTGGACTGCACCCATTCTTTATTGTAAATGTAAAGGACTGAAACACTTACCCGTACATATTCATGTCGAAGTTCTTTGACCCTGACACTGTTCCTCTCAAATGGGACCCTGTACAGTTGCTTCATGGTCATGTTGTGCTTTACCAAGATGCGTCTGATAGTTGTGATGCTTACTCGATTTAAGTTGTTGAATACTTGCCTATCTGCAAGCATTTGTTGCTGTAGCTGGTGGAGACGGATTGCATTGTTTGCTCTGACTAGGTTCACTATGGCAAGTTCCTGCTTTTGGGTGAACAGGCGTTGGCGTCCCCCCCCCAGTAGGTCTTCTAGCCATTCTGTAGAAAAAAATGCAACCACAAATTGTTCTCGTCTGCTTTTTTACAGTACTGTGTATACTGAACTTTACTGTATTTACCATACACAGTACTGAAACATCTCAACACGTTATCACGGTATGTTTCACAAAACTACCACTTTTGTTGAAAAAGGAGCATTAGCCACCCTGGAATACAATACATGTGATACAGTAATGTGATATGGTACAGTACTGTAAATACTCTAGATACAGTCTGAGTGGAGTAGAGAGTTGAAGACATACTTGTTTTCCAGCCAGAATGTCCTTATTATGGATGAAACTGTGAAGCGGCTTAGATTAGGATGGACTCTCTGCCCAGCTTCCCTCATAGTCAGGCCATGGTTTATGACATGGTCCCCCAAAGTTGCCCTTATGTCATCCGAAATAATGGTCCTTGCGTGGCCTCTTCAACCATGTCCTCCTCTCTCTCTCTGTCTTCCTCTCTCTCTCTGTCTTCCTCTCTCTCTCTGTCCTCCTCTCTCTCTCTGTCTTCCTCTCTCTCTCTGTCTTCCTCTCTCTCTCTCTGTCTTCCTCTCTCTCTCTGTCCTCCTCTCTCTCTCTGTCTTCCTCTCTCTCTCTGTCTTCCTCTTCCTCTGCCTCTAGCTCTCCCTGCCTCCATGCTTGCAAAGTTCTCAAAATGGCTTATCTGAGGCCTTCTTGTAGCTGGCTGATTGGCGTTCAGTTTTGTAAGTAAGTGTTTTCAGGTGTGTGTCTATGTCTTTTCAATTAACCAATGTGTGTTGTATTTTGAATAGATGTGTTTTCCCAATGGTACCCTGAGATTTCATTTTTGAACTAAGTGTCTTATGTATGAAATAGTGTGTAGTGTCTAGGAGCAAGTGTGTTGCAGAAAGGAGCAAGTGTGTTACAGAATTGCAACTAAAGTGCAAAGCAGCGCTTTTGTTTAAGGTATGGTTACACTTTGTTTAAGGTATAGTAACAACAACTTTAAGTTATGTTACTTTGGTTTAAGCATGTGTCTATAGTGTTCAAGCAACGGGCAAAAACTGTAATATTTTGAATTAGATGTTATTTTTTTATATTTTCTGCTTTCACATTAATTTTAGTTCAAGTTTTAGCAATGTTGTTGTGTGTTTTTGACATTTTCTTTGGTAGCCTATATATTTTTTATTTATTAGTTTTAGTTATTTTAGTAGGCACTGATTTGTGTGTGTGTGAGAGTATGTCTATGTCTGTGTGTGAGAGTATGTCTATGTGTGTGTGTGTGTGTGTGTGTGTGCGTGTGTGTGTGTGTGTGTGTGTGTGTGTGAGTGTGTCTGTGTCTGTATGGTGTGTGTGTGTGTGTGTGTGTGTGTGTGTGCGTGTGTGTGTGTGTGGGTGTGAGTGTGTCTGTGTCTGTATGGTGTGTGTGAGTGTGTGTGTGTCTGTGTGTGTGTGTGTGTGTGTGTGTGTGTGTGTGTGCATGTGTGTGTGTGTGTGTGTGTGTGTGCGTGTGTGTGTGTGTGTGTGAGTGTGTCTGTGTGGTGTGTGTGAGTGTGTGTGTGTCTGTGTGTGTGTGTGTGTGTGTGTGTGTGTGTGTGTGTGGTTTTGATTAACGATAACGTTAACGTTAGGACACCTTTGTGAACTTGAGGATATCTGACATACTTCCAGTAAAAACCACCAAAGCTGCAGCCGACTGAAGAAAAGTGACATTAGTGAGGAGAAAAGCTCCGGTTTGTAAAGTGATTCACTCATGTCTATGTCTTCTCAGTGTTTCTCAGCGTCACACACACCGTGTCCTTAATGCCTCGTTCACTGGTTTCACAGATCCGCTGGGAGAAGCAGGAACAGAGATATATATGAGGAGAAAACATGAAGACATGAAGATCTTCAGCTCCTGCGCTCCACGAGTCTAAACGGACTATAGATTCATAATGACCTTGAAACAAGTTCTTTATTGAGTAGAAAAACTGAGTTCATCTTCAGTGATGTTTTTAGGGTTTAAAGTCACATTTAGTGGTTGATTGCTCAGGGTTGGATTACTAATGCAGATCACAACAACATTTTTAAGATAAATGCAGCAAAGAATCGAATAAAAAAATAGTAATAAAGCAATTATGGGGCCGAGCATCAGATACTTTGATATAAACATGATCCAGAGAATCAGAGGAGAGCAAAACTATGATTTTAGGAAGATCAGTAAAGTTTTGAATCTGTGAATGTTGGGATTGTTTTCTGTCCGAGGCTCCGGGACGATGTTGAAGTCAATCCACTGCGTGAAATCCCGGTGAAGATCTTCAGCGCTTGAGATCGACGTCATCCGGCTGTATTAGGGGGGTTTTGCACACGGATCCCGATGCCTGTGATGTGAAGTCATGGCAAATCCCACCCGTACGCTGGGACGCGTGCAGAGACGTCATCCATTAGATCGCCCAATCTAAATCAATTAGATATGAAGCCCGGAGGTCACCGGGGTCAACGCCGGGACGAGGCCTTCATTATGAGCACAGCATATCTGATTTAATACACCTCTGGAATGGGAAGCCGCTCTGGGAATACTGCGGATATTAAAGGTCAAAAGTCATCCAGCATGTGGGCCGAAGATAAAGTTTCTGTGAAACACTCACAAGATGGAAAGAGTTGCATAACACTCTACAATAAGGCCTCATTCGTTAATATAAAGTAACAATGAGCAACACATACTTTAAAAATCGAATTGTTCATTCTTAGTTTACGGTTCATTAACACTTTGGATTTTAAAAATGTATTTGTAGCCTAAATGTTAAAATTAACATTGATAAATGCTTTAGAAGCATTGTTAATCGCAAGTTCATAATGTAGTTAACTAATCTTAATCTTACTTAATCATTTTATTTCTTAAAACTCATTTTCATATGTAAACTCATTTAAATATGTCAACTTTGATCCCCAAAATTACATATTTAAACGTTTTTTCCTTGGAAAAAATTTCGTCATGCCTTAAAATAGCTTGTAACTTGACACCCTTGCCTCATTTAGTATGCGCGGTTCTATGCATATGCAAATGAGCCCCGCCTCCACTCACTCAGCTCAGAGATCCACTGGTTGACGATCACACGTTGATCTGATTGGTTACAAGGTAGTTTGTGACGTCAGAAACACCAGCGATTTCAAAGCGTGTTTTTGAGACTGTCTTTGGTTCACTGCAGTTTTAAGGAGGAAATACTCAGCAATGGAGTCGACTTATGAATTTACACATGGTTTGTCTTAAAGCATATTAAAAACACCACATAGACACATAAACAACATTAAAAGCTGGATTTTCACCACAGGGATGTTTATAAAATGTTACCAATAAGTCATTTCACTGTGCATTCAGTTTGTAGTTTGCTTAATTATTGGTAAATGCCCTTTTTTGTAGATATTCATTAATCGTGAATGAATATATCTCTAAAGCTTACTTTCATTTCATCTAGATGTGACACCTTGGAAGCCGTCTGAAAGGTTCCAGATGGTAAATGGTCTTATTTTAATGTCATTTATATATTATTATACACTGTAAAAAAAATATTTGACATTGTAAGTAGAGATTACTGGAGTATGTTTTACAAGAACATACGATTTCAGTCTTTCTACTTCAAAATATCGCATTTAATTCAGTGTATTACTTCTGGTTTCTTTGTAATTATTTGGAGAAATTTAGCCTTTTCTGAGTGAAAAATAATTCCACATTGTCTGTTCAATTCGATGCATCTGTTGACTCGAGTATGATTTGATGAAGAGTTCGCATAGTTTAAATCAGTTTTTTCTCCATCTCTCTTGCTGACATCAAGCACCGGCTCGTTGTAAACACTAGGTGGCGCTGTCGCATTACAGCACGCTCATGTGAAATCTGATTCTGACGGGAAGGTCATCGGAAGGTTTCGTGGATGTTGATGGATTTTCTTTGCTGTCAGAAATGTTTTGAGCAGACGACAAGGAAAAGGTCAGAACAGAAATCTCAGAAGACGGGTGTTGGGTGGGTGAGCGATGACAATTTGATTTAAAACTCATAAAATACATCATCAGAAAAGTAATTTGTGTTTTTTTGTGGTTATTAGGAACTTTATTAGAAAGGAAATTGATGACTGTGAAAAAAAAGTTCACATTACTGTCAAAAAGTGTTAGTTAGCTAATAATAGATGAAGAAAAATGAGCTGTAGCAGTGGTGACTGGGGCAAGTTGTCACACTCTTTTTTTACTTATTTTTTACTTATTACTAAATATATATATTTTTGAAAGTCAATTTCTGGTTTAAAAAAGTAATTTTCACCATTATTGCTAAGGACAAAACTATATGGGGCATGTTGTCACATTTTAAATCTGCCATTTAACAGCCTTTTACAGGCTTTATAGCTGAAATACATAATTGGAAAATAATTATAAAATAGTTATTATACTGTAAAAAAACAAAAAACAGTTCTGCCTTATTTTTTTTTTTTTTTCAAGTACAAGTACTAGTTCAACTTGGCTGTAAAAGTCATTTTATCATAAATAACTTATAAAAAAAGTTGAAATTGATGTAAAGATAGGTTTAAAATAATTGTAAAGTAATTATAAAGCACATAATTGAAATGAATAAACGGTATAAAATTACAATATTAAAAGCACATGCAATAGCTTGTTACGACCTTACACTTATGGAAAATGCACTGTGAACAATTTCACAGTTTCAGTTTAAATACTTTTTTTATAACCAAAATATGATGTTATTGGAATTTTAGTTTAGTTCTCTTTTATTGCATTCATAATTGTCCAAAATGCATTATGTCTTGTTTTAAATTAGTGTATCCAAAATGGAAAAATCTTTGAGTTGCATGGTCATTATAACTGCTGGCAGTGTGTGTGTGTGTGTGTGTGTGTGTGTGTGTGAGTGTGTGTGTGAGAGAGATCATATGAGCAGTGATGTCATTATTAGGGCTGTATGGTGTGCAACAGCTTCCCCTCTCTTCATTACACACACACACACACACACACACGCACACACACACACACACACCGTCTCCTCTCGTGTGTAACAGGATGCAAAAATCATATTAAAGATTCCTGGATTAAAGGTCATGCACCTGGCACCAAAAACGGGGATTTCTGCAGTTAAAATGTATAAAACACCTTAAATCTGTAGTTCAGGGTTATACTTCCATAAACAAGCTCATATTTAAAAAAAAAAAAGTCATTAATATAATACAATAAACACATATTCAGTGTTCATTGCTGCTATTAGTTTGATTAGACATGTTTCCAATTACACTGTTTAACTTCAGATTTGTCTTTTTTCTTTAAAGCATGTTGTGTGAAAATAACAATGAAGGCTTTTCAACCACATAATTTACATGAACACCTTGAAATGTGGATCATAATGTTAATATGTACAATAGCCTATATATTAATGTGATGTCAGAGTTTAATCACAGTATACTGAAGTGTAGCGTCTAAAATAACCCAGCTGGTTTTAATGGTGATTTAAGAATAATTTATTGTATCATAGCAGCTCATGTCTAAGTGCGTTAATTAAGCGTAATAAATTGTTTTTTTATCTGCTGCAAACTTCACATGAATTAGTTTTGACCCCATTTCCATTTTCTATTGTAAATACCGAGCCACGGTCAGCTAAAAGTGATAAATGAGGCTGATTTGAGCCTGGGAGATCTGGGACGAAGCGCATCGATACTGATGCTCTGTTTTCTATTTCAGTAAAGAATAATAGAAAATAAATTATTAGTTAGATTTAAATAAAGAACTAATAATACAATAAAATACACATTTTAATAAATACTCACATATTTATTAGTAGGCTAAGCCAATTTCTTTGAAAGTTCCAAAAAAAAAAAAATGGGTAACACTTTATTTTACAGTGTCCTTGTTACAAATGTTACATGCAGTTACTATAGTAATAACTGTAAATTATGCATAATTACATGCAACTAGCCTTCAAACAAACCCTAATTCTAACCACATTAAGTACATGTGTTACTCAATAATTAAATGTAGCCTATAATTACAGTATAACAAATACACATTAAATAATGTGTAACCAAAACCTGATTTCTTTTTCAGTTACACTTTATTTTAAGGTGTCATTGTTACAGTGTAATTATATATTTAGGAACTAAGCAATATTAATTAACAACATGTTCTTACTATAATATGGTAAGGGTTTGCTTGAAGGTTATTTGCATGTCATTATAGCCTACATAATTTACTGTTATTACTATGGTAAGTACATACAGTTAACATGTGTAACAAGAACAGTGTAAAATAAAGTGTTACCTGTTTTTTTTTTTTCTTTGATTTTCTCACCATTTGATTTCTTCCAGGATGACCTTGTAGAAAAACTTGATGTAACTTTAGTCCGACGCGATCAGTTCAGTGTGAAGCCCGACCCATCAGAGAGAGAGAGAGAGAGAGAGAGAGAGAGAGAGAGAGAGAGAGAGAGCATTGAAAACAGATCACCCGAGGGTCTCACCGCAAACAGTCGCACTCTCAAACTCTTCTGTTGTTTTTATTTCCCAAACTTCTGATCCTCTGATTCCGCGCGCGCGCGCTCGTCGTTGTTGTCGTCGCGCGGTCAGATGATGAAAACTTCATGCGTTCATTCTCACTGATGGACCGTAAAAGTTAAAGAAGAATCCCGAAACTGAACTTTCTGAATGATTCTCGCCTCAGATCCGCTGGTTCTCGTGAAGATCTTCGCTCGTGTTTTGATGGATGTTCGTGGGACGCGCTTCTGTTTTCTGGAGCCAGAAAGTTTCCAGTGAAGAAAGAGTTTGATCGTGTTTGAGCGAGTTTGGAGGTTTGATTCACTCTTCAGAGCTGGTGAGTGATTTATATGCACACGTGTGTTTAATGAGCATTTCAAATATTTGTGTTGTTGTAGTTATTGTTGATATTTGAGTTGCATGGGAAAAGAATCACATCAACTTTTTTTTCTTTTCGTTTTTTTTTCTTTTCGGATGCACAAAACTGTTTCAAATTGAGTTATTTTGGAGGGAAATTGTGGAGATGGACTATAGAATAGAACAGAGCCGCTTTTCGACTCTTCTTTGACTCCTTACACTGGAATCTCAAACATTCTGCTGCAATTTGATCCATATGGGGGAAGATGTGATCAGAAGGTGCCAGGCGCCAATCCCGAACACATCCACTCATCCAAGCGTGTTACAAACAGTCTCGTGCATTAGATCATTCACACATAGTCCAGTCATCTGAGTGCATGTGCATTTTAATTTCCTTCTGAAGTTTTAAAGTTTAAGCAGATTTTATTGTGAGGGGGAAAAAGGTGCTTTAGATTAAAAATAGATATTTGTGGCATTAAAACAGTCGTCTGCTGTAGAAATCAGCTTAAGTAAATAGTATAATAGAGTATATCTTGCGAGTGAACAATCCAACAGAGGATAATGAATGCAGACAGAAGTTCAGACGCTGCACAAGCTGTTGAGAGCTGAAAGACCTTATGTTTGCTCTTCAGGCACTCTTTTTCTTTCTCTGTTTACTGTCTGCTTTCTCCTCCTGAAATACTTCCAATCAATTTCTGTGATCCGTCTCGGCCGTTACGGCGCGAGGATTCGCTGATAAAACGTGCAGTTCACTAGAAAAGGAGAGGAAAAACTCTGAGGTGTAGAAGACGAGGAGAAATAACAGCCTCTAATTGGCCCATTTAAATCCTGGAGGAAAAGCAAAAAGCATTTGGTGGGAGTGAGTTCACATCCATTAGCATGAGAAAACAGTTTTAGTGCATTTGCCATTGTGCGCGATGAAGAGTTCTAGCAGTCAGGATAAAGAGGTTGAAAAGGATGTGAAAGAACGACGGGCCCATTCAGGATTATTCAGGTCCGGCCGAGCTGACGGTCACCGGGGCCCCGGGGCCACAGGGGCCTCTTTCATCTCCCCCGGAGCCTTTTTCACACGTCCCGCTCTCTCAGGGTCCATCAGCCCTTTTCTTATCCTTCTCATTGGAGAAGAATTTAATGAAGCCAATGGTGCGAAAGCAGAGGAGCTGAAAATACCGGAGGGCGCATGGAGGGCCTGAATGGAAACTGAGTAAAACTCCCCGCAGAGACGATTCAGAAGTTAAGACAAGAGAGAAAGAGAGAGAGAGAGTCCGCTTTCAGCTCAACACATCCTTACCAATTAACACAGAGAAATAAAGCCTCACCGATTCCAGGTGAACAAACCCACAACGATCACTGAATAAAGCTGTTTTTAGCTCACGCCAGGAAAATATGTGCCAGATGTCTGGAATCATGCACATAGTCTCAGGCTATTTGTGGAGGAATTTCGGGGACAATTTCCAAACTTAACATAATGATTTAGGGTAATTAATGTAGAAGAGAAACATTAGTAAGAAAAAAGACCACTTGTGTTCTAGTCAGAGGAATATTCCTGCATTCCACACTAAATAAAAAGTGTGCGTTTGGAAAAGTGCTTTGTTTTGGAATATGAGTTGAAGTTTGATGAGCATAAACGTTTAAAAAGCCGCTCTGAAGGACTTTCCTCGGTCAGGATTGTCTCAAGGCTCTTTAAGACCGCAGGGAACTCTCTTGTTTGTCTTGCTAAGACTCCAGAGCACAATAGGCTTTCTCACAGGAGTATATAAGGTCAGTCCGCTGTCAATAGGTCAAGAAATCCGAGGGAAGTCGAGCTCCTCAGAAGTCCCTCCATTGTGAGTCGCTGACCCCTGAAAACGTGTGTTGTGTTATTCTGAGCGCAGTTCGGACAAAAGAGACTGCCGGAGTTTTATTATCTTCTTATTGTTATACCTGACTGTCAACAACACATTATTTGCTGACGATATGTTTCCTCAACAGCTCGTATTATAATCACCACATTATGGTTTATAAATGCCTCTAGCTGATTGTTTGCATTGTGCCATTAGTGCAAACTACAAATAGTTTAACTTTTAACCATGTGATTTAGTCCATTGGATCAGTTGCAGTCTGTCTGTCTATCACTGAACCTGTTTCTGCACTGTACTGAATATCACTGTGTGTTCCTTCATTAACCAATCAGATCGCAGGGTTACCGCACGAAACTGACTGTGTAGAAGTGGATCTTGTGATTTCATGATTGATCACTACTGTCTGTCTCCTAATTAGAAAAACTCTCAAGCAACATAATAACTTGAGGCTTCCCTCCACAAACTGTTCCAGCGCTTCTCTATCGGTTCTGTTTTACGACCCAAGACAACACTAAACCCGTAACCTGCATTTAATGTCGTCTGGGTCGTAACTGCAGATTTATTTGTGGTGTTTGAGGATGAGGCGTCACACAATCTGCCCATGTTAACATGTGTCTAAATATTATATTACATTATATTATCTCTATATAATTACATTATACTATCTCTATATATTAGTATAGTACATATATATAATATATAAGTACTTACATTTTTTTTACAATTTATATATAATATATATATATATATATATATTTGTGTGTGTGTGTGTGTGTATATATATATATATATAGCTAGAATAGCAAAATACAAAATAAATAAATAGTTGAATTTTATATTATATTATTATTTTACATTATTTTATATACTAGTATTTTTACTAATATATATATATATATATATATAAGTACTTAATTTTTTTTACAATTTATATAAAAAATTATATATATATGTGTGTGTGTGTGTGCATGTGTGTGTGTGTATATATATATATATATATAGCTAGAATAGCAAAATACAAAATAAATAAATAAATACTTGAATTTTAAGTTATTTATTCATTTTTAAAAATATATTTTGCTACTCGAGATATGCATGATTTAGCTGCAGTTTGTTTCAGCATTTAGCATTGCATTTTTTCTGCTCTCTGACGTTATCAGAACAGACCTGAGATGCAGTTTTGGGGTTGAGACGTTTGAGAACCACTGCACAACATCGTGTGATATTTCATGATATTTCCATGATGATGTTTAACAGCCTGAATGGAGATCCATCTCAGAGACAGCTGTCAGCGTGAGAACCTGAGGCTAGTTTTGGTGAGATGTTTCTCTCCTCTCCGTCCTGGAGAAGAGCGTCGAGAGCTCTGAACTGTCAGTGTGAATCCGCTGCTCATGTAAACTGCATCGCTCGCTTTGATTCCCGTTGTGTTCGCTCAGAATCAGAGCGGATGTTGTCGAGATTTCCTCACACGGCACACTGTGGTTTTTACAGTCTGTGCCGGTGCGGTTGTGGGGTTTTCTTTGGTGAATCCTCAAGGGAAGTGCTACGAAATCACACATCCCTGTTTTAGCATTTTAGTATCTAAGCATCTAAGACACTATGTTAAGCTATGGATATTCAGACTAAAGTGTGCTTCAAAACTCCTGCTGTACACACTGAGTATATCCACTCATTGCTGTACACATACAGTATATCCACTTATTTACTTTAAATCCCAAAGAATATTTGGTAACACTTTATTTTACAGTGTCCTTGTTACATATGTTACATGTATTTACCATAGTAATAACAGTAAATAATGCATAATTACATGCAACTAACCCTCAACCAAATCCTAATCCTACCCTAACCCTATAGTAAGTACATATAATATTACTCAGTACTTAAATATATAATTACACTGTAACAATGACACCTTAAAATAAAGTGTAACCAAATATTTTTCTAGCATTTTATTATCCAAGCATCTAGATGTTAATCTGTGGATATTCAGACTAAAGTGTGAGTGAAAACCCTCCGCTAAACACATACAGTATATCAAATATTTTTCAAGCATTTTATTATCTAAGCGTCTAACTTCTACTGAAGAACTGAAATCGAACGGGCTAATTCAACAACCAGCTGGAAACTCCAGGAAAAAAAGATCCCGTAGAAAGGCCTTCATCAACCAGACAATCACGGATCAAGCAGCGTCTAATTACGGAGAATGAAATCAGAGGATCTCTGTCTCCTGAAAGGCCATCACACGCCACGAGACGCTTTGAAATCAAAGATCCGCCGGCCGCTGGGAGCAGGAGATGCTCGGCCCGCTATGAAATGTGAAGGGTATCCGTAGCGCCTCTTGGCTGGCTTTGATTCGGGACTTAATGAATTCCTGAAGGGATGCAGTAACCGGATGATACTCCTTTAATACCTAAAGAACTTTTGACAGCAGAGAGCCATGGGTTTATGCGCAGTCATACAGATGGATCATCATCGCTTTCGTTGCTGATGGATTCGTACATGTTTCAGACAAATGCCTGATAGCAGAAAATCCCTGGCGGTTTCACAAGCGCTGGCTCGTGGCCTAGCGCCGGTTCAGACGTGTTCAACAGCTCCGGACACGCAGCGCTCATCTTCATATTTATTGTAACACAGAGAGTCTTCTGTGACTTATTTGTCTTTGCATTGGGGAACGTTTGCTCCCATCAGGTCTGTGTGACACTTTTAATGACAGACTGAAGGATGGACTGAACTCTATGGCCTGGTTTCACAGACAAGGCTTAGATTAAGCCAGGATTAGGCCTTTAGTTCAATTAGGGCATTTAAGTAGCTTTTATAAACGTGCATGTGCATCTTGAGACTAAACAGTGACACTGACTTATTTTAAGATATACCAGCATTCAGTTAAAGTCCCCCTGTGGTGAGCTCCACAGGCCCCCAGCTTTTAATGTTGTTTATGTGTCTATGTGGTGTTTTTAATACGCTTTAAGACAAACCATGTGTAAATTCATAAGTCGACTCCATTGCTGAGTATTTCCTCCTTAAAACTGCAGTGAACCAAAGACAGTCTCAAAAACACACTTTGAAATCGCTGGTGTTTCTGACGTCACAAACTACCTTGTAACCAATCAGATCAACGCGTGATCGTCAACCAGTGGATCTCTGAGCTGAGTGAGTGAGTGGAGGCGGGGCTCATTTGCATATTCATAGAACCGCGCATACTAAATGAGGGAAGGGTGTCGAGTTACATTCAAGATATTTGAACACATGAAGAAATGTTTATTCAAGGAAAAAACATTTAAATGTGTAATTTTGGTGATCAAAGATGAGTTTTAAAGGATAAAGTTTAAAACAGCTCAAACATGCATTTAGTCTGGGACTCGCTTAAGCCTTGTCTGTGAAACCCAGGGCAAATGTTAGAGCTTTGCAATGACACAGGGTTAAAGGTCAAGACCTGGTTGAGTTAGCTAGATCTTCTTAATCATGTCTGTATCCACATAGTGTAATTTATTTTGTGTTAGGTGTTCTTTTAAATCAGATTTGCAGATTATTTGCAAACTCTCGTCAGCTTTCTTTCCAGAAAGACACTTCTGTCTCAACACTAAAAGCTGTTATAACTACCAATGTAAGTGGTTGTAAACGCTAGAAGAGCTCAATAACAGAACAGAGAGGACGTTTACATTACAGTCCTGGTGTCAAACCGCAAGTGTCTCCTAAAAACACCATTTGGCCGGCGGATCAAAGCGTGCTGTTAACAAAACTGAAGACGCCACTCGTGGGTTTGCTTTTAAAGGCGGTGGGATCTCGGCACAAGTCAAGTCTCCTTCATTTATACAGCGCTTTTAACAATATAGACTGTTTCAAAGCAGCTTTACAGTGATAATAGGAGATTACAGTAACAGATTGTTTAGGCTTTACAGCAGCTCTAGAATAAAGTTATTGTCCAGCTAAAGTTAGTTTTGACTGATTCACTTCCGTTGCATTAGTTTTTAATGACACCGTTTTAAGTGGAAACCCGTAATGCTCTCCGGCTGTTCATTCACACAACAGTGTTTAGTGGATCAAGAACGCCAACCTTGAAATAGTTTCCAAGGTGCAAGCACTGAAACACTTTGAAAATGTGAGATGTAATCGCTTTGTGGGCTGATTTCGGGAGGCAGGAGGAATCCTCCTGATCTGGACTTCTGAACATCTGTTCGGCATTGGTCGCACCAACGGAGATGGTCCACAGGATATTGCACTTCTCAGCCGGGGGTGTGATCTGACTATCACCTAAACTCACACACGTCCATTACTGAAACACACCATTAGCGCTGAAACCTCCGTCCCATCCGGACTCACACGACTCCCTGCTGTCTTATATCAAACGCTTTAAGACTTTAAGGGAGGCATGAGCTGTGAACATGCTGTTTGTATCTCCAGCGATATCTCCTCGTGTCTGCGACTGAACTCCACTCACTTATGAGTAATATTCCCTGGAATTTGCTGGAATTATTATCCTGATGGACTCAAGCTTGTTAAGTCAGTGAGGAATGCAATAGTCTGTTGAAACGACACTGAATTGGCGGCTCTGATGTGTCATGTGGTTCGTTTAAAATTAAACTTTTTTTCTTTCGAAACGTCAAGAATGATTATTGTCAAATGTTGGGTCAGAAGTGAGTGACTGTGAAAGCTTTAAAGAGTTGAAATCATTCACTTTAAACTCATAAAAAATATTATATGTTTATATAATTTGATGTTCTTCTGACCCAACGTTTCACAAAAATATGTTGTATATATAAATAATATTAACAAAATATAAACATCAAAATAAAATATTTACACATATATTTATTTGTTTTTAGCTTATATATATATTATGTTTATATTTTTGTAATTATGTTTATATATAAAACATTTTTGTGAAACGTTGGGCTTTGGGTCAGAAGTGAGCAATATAAATATTAAAATGAAGTGTATGTATGTGTGCATATATATTTATTTATATACTGTGTGTATATATATACTGTATATATATATATATATATATATATATATATATATATATATATATATATACATATTCATGCATACAGTAAAAATATAAACATAAAATTATATATATATATATATATATATATATATATATATATATATATATATATAAAGCAACAGTTTTCTACGAGTTTTAAAAGAGAAAATGCTCAGATTTGCAGTCTATTTGAACTGACATTTAGATTCTCACCAAAATCTGATCTGATATGTGCTCTGTTATATGGACTCAGTTTTTCAGTCTCTTAAGGAATTTTAGGAGAAAAAAAAACTGAAAAAAACTGAGACAAAGTTGATTCTTCATAAGTGCAAACTGACGAAAGAGCGATCGCTAGGTTTTTCCCCTCTACAGGAATCTTCCTTCTGAAGTTCAGCTCTGTGTGTTTTTGCTTGTAAGATACATGAACCTGAAGAAATACACTTCAAGCCAAAGTTTGAACAACTGAACACTAGAGAGAGAGAGAGAGAGAGAGAGAGAGAGAGAGAGAGAGAGAGAGAGAGAGCCCGAGACCCTCTGAGGGATTTCACTATGTGACCTTTCAGGGTTCTGTCAGAGCCATTAGTTTGTCGGACAGCTCGAGCTGTAATTATTCAGCGCTGAGGTAGGGGGTTGCAGTGAGTAATCCAGCGTGATGAGCCAAATGCTCTCCTGAAAGCTCACTGCACCTGGAATATGGAAACATTCATTTCTGTGGACGTCTCTCTCCTTCCCAAGAATCCCAACCCCTCCCGTCCTGATGGATGCACAATCCGTCTCGTAGTTTCTCTAAACTCTCCACAATGTGGCTGAAGTTCAACACTGAACATGTTTGATGTGTTAGTCTGTGTTCTTCCAATCTTGTGAATTATTGTGGATTTTTTTTTATATATATATATCTTGGGCTCAAGATGGAAAAAAAGTTTCTGTAATAGGCTACTTTTATGCAAAAAGCCTGCAATTTTTCCAGAAGCTCTTATATGCATTGAATATAGCCTAGTTTTAATGTTCTGAATTACCGTGCAGATTATGACTGGTCGAAAACGCTTAAAAAGGCGCAAACTTTTCTGTAAAAAATAAATAAAAATCAGTGAAATTTATAGTTGTGCTTACCAGAACGTTACCATAAAAAATGTGATAGCAACTTAAATTTACAGCAAAACTAAAACTAAATAATATGAATATACCAAATTACTAAAATCTGCTTTTTTACCTTTATAATATACTGACAACCATTTTAAGAACAGATCTATCTATCTATCCATCTGTCTTTCTACTGTCTATCGTTCATTCCTTCATTCTAAAACTGTGCATTTAACAATATTTTGCTGTAAAATTAAATGAAATGTCCCATTAGATATAGTTTTTCACTGTATTTAAAGGAACTTACCGTTAACCAATTAACAGGTTTTTACCGTAGCAGCTTTACAGTCTTTTACCGTTAAAATTAAGACTAGGATAATTTTTTGTATAGCATTCTCATGCAAGAACAAAAATAGCAACAGTTTTACGACCTCCACATTTCTGTTTGACATATTGCCAGTGTTATCTTTTGCACGAGAATCAATGCAAAGATGAATAATTTTCCTGTTATGAACAGCAACAGACGATCGGATACTCTGTGGTGTTTTGAACGCTGCCGTAAACACTTACAAGTCGTCATCTCGTATTTATGGTAATCCAGACACAACGCGAGCGCATTTTTACCCTTTAAACGTGTGATTCTGTGAGGCATTGGTTTGATAGCAAACAGCTGTATCTCCTCCTGATTTATGGTCTGTTTTCACATAGGAAATGACCTGCGACACATGTTCCCTCACTAGGGCGCTCTACTGAACAGCTGCCCACCTGTGAACGACTGAGAGAACGATGGCCACGTGTTTGCGATTCTGACAGCAGAGCAACTGCATCTTCTGAAACGTGTTTGACACATTGACCTCTTTCAGAAAGACTTCAGATAAACAGAACAGGGGTGCGTTTCCCGACGTAACTCGCTGCTTCTCTACTATAGCGCGATGCATCGTTGAAGAAATCAACTAGCTAGTCGCGACTGTTTCCCGAAACCATATTGTCGTCAAAGTGGTCGTTCAACCTCGTTGGTTTATGTCGTCACGCACGTGGTGGAGTAATAACTGTTTGAGATCGAATTAACGCTAGATGTTTTGCTATACATTACAGACATGGCATCTGAGGACTATTTCTCATTTTTCTCAGTTATTTCGCTTTATTTCCAGATTCAATCAGACTCGTTACGCACTAGAGCACGTTCGCACATGCGCAGTCTTCAAAAACGACGCTTTAAATCTCTTGACAAACTCAAAGACGTAAATGACATTTGTATGTAGGCTATTCTAAATAAAAGACACACGTTGTACTGAATGTCATCTTGTTTATTTTGCTCAAGATAAGGATTTATTGAGTCCACATGTCATGCAATCTAGAAACTCTGCTTCTAACCACAGGTCGAGATCTGTCGTTCAAACACACAACTCTGCGATGCTGTTTGCGAATGTTCGTTGGATTGATGGTTTCGGGAAACACTGACTCGTTGAACTGCTGATAACGACGGAACTTGCGACCATAGTTGGCTAACGATGCTTTCGGGAAACGCACCCCAGATCAAATAATCGATCTATAAAGCGCTGAAGTCCAGATTGAGAGGATCTGCAAACACACTCAGGCTTTGATATTTGTTTGCAGCTCATCTTCTAGTGGTTTTCCTGACAACTCAGATGAAGAATCCGCTGTTAAAACCAACATGCCATTGATTTGAGCACAATGAGGTCTTGAGGGGGAATGTAAAGTTCAGTTGTTGTTGCTCTGCTCAATTATCTCCTGCTAAAGCTTCTATTGTGTCTCTGATGGCCTCATGAATGGTGTTTGTGTTCCTCAAGACAGTGAGAGCTCAGGAATGGAGATCAGGATTATTTGCTCCTGCTGTGCGTCACAAGCTTGTTAGAAGTGTAAATGACGATTGTTCATTAGAAGAATAGCTAATTATCATTTCTTAAAGGCTTTATTTTATTTGAATAGTAGGATGGATGTATGTAGAGCTGAGTGAAATGGATGATATTGAATTTGAATATATCTCAGTATTTACTTATTTGCTCTGAAAAGTTTAATGCAAGAAGTATACAGCAAAAATATGTATTTATAGAATATCTATCTATCTATCCATTGTTCTATTGATCATTCTATCTATCTATCTATCTATCTATCTATCTATCTATCCATCCATCCATCCATCCATCCATCCATCCATCGTTTTAACATTCGTTCTATCCATCCATCCATCTATCTATCCATCCATCATCTATCTATCTATCTATCTATCTATCTATCTATCTATCTATCTATCTATCTATATATCTATCGTTTTAACAGTCTATCTATCGTTCATTCCATCCATCCATCCATCCATCCATCCATCATCCATCCATCCATCCATCCATCCATCCATCCATCGTTTTAACATTCGTTCTATCCATCCATCCATCTATCTATCCATCCATCATCTATCTATCTATCTATCTATCTATCTATCTATCTATCTATCTATCTATCTATCTATCTATCGTTTTAACAGTCTATCTATCGTTCATTCCATCCATCCATCCATCCATCCATCCATCATCCATCCATCCATCCATTGTTTTAACAATCTATCTATCTATCTATCTATCTATCTATCTATCTATCTATCTATCTATCTATATCTATTTATCTATCTATCTATCCATCCATTGTTTTAACAATCGTTCTATCGTTCATTCTATCATTCTATCTATCCATCCATCATCCATCCATCCATCCATCCATTGTTTTAACAATCGTTCTATCGTTCATTCTATCATTCTATCTATCCATTCATCATCCATCCATCCATCCATCTATCTATTGTTTTAACGATCTATCATTCTATCCATCCATCATCCATCCATCCATCCATTGTTTTAACAATCGTTCTATCGTTCATTCTATCATTCTATCTATCCAGCCATCATCCATCCATCCATCCATCCATCCATCTATCTATTGTTTTAACAATCTATCTATCATTCTATCGTTCTATCGTTCTATATATGTCTATCTATCAGTCTGTCTGTCTGTCTTCCATGCAGAGTATGAATATTTGCAATTTTATTAATTACTGAATCTGAATCTGAATCAGAGATTTGATTTGATTCATTGAAAGCTTTCATAGTGTGACTTCAGTTTAAGTTGAACTTAACCTGACTTTTGTTTCTGGTTAATTCCCACCAACATTTAAAGCGACAATCCTTAGATCCCAGTCTTTCTCACTTCCCATCACCTACTAAATAAAAGCCTTTAACCGCACGTGTAGTGCGAGACAGACATCAGGGCGTTGAGCGCGCTGATCTCAGGTCAGTTCTCAGTGGTGTGAATGATGCTGTTATTTCACTGGCTGTAATTAATGAGGTGTTCCTGTAAAGCGGGAGTGTTTTTCCCCACTGATCCGTCGTAATGAGCTCTCGGATGCCGTGGGGTCTCTGGTCTTGAATGGCACAATGTCTTTGCCCGAGATTCACGGAGAAAAGCCCCTCACACCTGTTAGAGCCCTTCAAAGAAAGCCGTCAGCCATCAGCTCGTAAAGAACACACACGGCCGTCCGTCACACACTTTCAAGAGTCAGAGCAAATCCAGCCCGTGATTTAAAAGCTGCGGCTCCTCGTGGACTGGGTGGAATAGCAGGCGCTGGAGTTCATGGATGGAGCTTTTTTTATGCTCATTTACACAAAATTAAACATTCAGTTTCAAACAATAATTCTGAATTTATTTTGAGAGTGAGAAGTGACAGCTTTCATGGCCTGTAATATATTATTATCTCACCGGCTGCTGTGAAATTGAACAGAAACACTTGAGCTGATCTGGTTCCAGTCATTGGCAACGTTTGCCTGTTCTGGATCATTTTCTGCTTTTCATTTGTCGTTCTATAAGAAACATATTTATTTATTAAATGATTGTAGTTTCTGATGTGCATTTCAAAATGTGCAGCCAATTTGAAACTCTATATGACTTATGTATTCACTGGTACAATTTAATGTATTTTCCAGGAATATAAAGTGAAATTTTTCAAATTTTCCACATGTAGAGTGAAAATAGGCCCAATAGGCAGTGTTTTAATCATATATATATAATTAAATACTATTAAATAGGATTTATAATATAAATAATTGATTATATTTCATATTTTACATTTATTCAAATGTATTAAAATATTAAATAGAATTTGTAGTAATTAAAATAATATAAATATATATATATATATATATATCAAAAATAAGTTGAACCTTTTTGTATGAAAATTCTTTTTTTATTTACTTCTACAGTATAAATCACTAATCATTAATCAGTATAAATCAGAGAGCCACTTTTATTGTGTGGTAAATGCTGAAAATCTCCTTTTGCATGTAATGAAAAATGATTAAATAAGTATATTATATTAATGATCATAAAATTAGTCCTTGTGCACTATTATTTCTTTATATTATGAAAGTTATGCACTGATTATAGCTCTCAAATCTTTTTCTGTCTTTTTCGGAGCTTGAAAGTAAGTAAAAGTGCCTGTCCTGTTCTCCGTGAGTAGTCGGGGGTCAGGAGTGAAGTGCTGGTGGGTCTCGTGACTGGAGCTGATTAAAACACCGTCAGGAACAGCGAGAGTGCCTGTTGTTTGCGTGACCATCTGTCTGTTTGGTCTTTGACACCCGTATTATCCCGTCATACTGGTCCTGCCGTGAACACGAGGCTCTCGACTCCACAGGGGCGTCTGAGAGAACAAACTCTGACCCATCCTGAGATCCACAGTGCTCTCCACGTCCACAGCCGTGTTTGTCTTTCACTTATCTCAGTCAAACTGCAAGGACAAAGACACCTCTCGAGTGTGACAACAGCTTCATCGTGGAAAACTGTGTGACGTACACTAGATTATATTTTTTTCTTTTCTTTACTATATTATATTTAGTATTTACCTTTTAAATTAAAAACAATATTTTATTTTATATAGACTATAGATATTTTTTATATATTTTTTTATATTTTATTTTTTTATTTCATTTTAAAATCAATTTTTATTTTTTCGTTTTTTCTTTTTTCATCTTATTTTGTATTATTTTGTTTTTGTTTGCTTTGCCATATTGACAAATCTTCACACTAGGACTGAGTGATATGATGGTTTATAGATGTTGATAAATGTAGAATTTTTTGCATGCTATCAGTGGCCAGGACTGCTTTACATTATTTACATATGAACGAGGCATGAACTTTGAATAATGTGAAATGACACAGTGGGACACGTCACAAACAAGTCAAGACGAAGTTAGGAAGTGTTTGTTTGGCACAATGTGAAGTAAAGTTCAGTTTAGTTGGTTTAAAGTTGAGAGAGAGAGAGAGAGAGAGAGTGTAAGTGTGTGTGTACTGTATGTGTGCGCATACATTTGTGTGTGTGTGTGCATTTGTGTGTTTGTGTTTGTGTGTGTGTGTATTTGTGTGTTTGTGTTTGTGTGTGTGTGTGTGCATTTGTGTGTGTGTGTGTGTGTGTGTGTGTGTGTGTGTGTATTTTACGTACGATTCATCCAATCAAAATTAGAGTCTATTATGTTAGTTTGACCGATTTCAGTCTTTAGTTTTGAACTCAGTTTGAATCAGTTTTAGCATTGATGACAAACTGGTCAAAAAAATACAGTAAAAACTGTAATATTGTGAAAATTTCGGTAACACTTTATTTTACAGTGTCCTTGTTACATATGTTACATGTACTTACCATAGTAATAACAGTAAATTATGCATAATTACATGCAATTAACCCTCAACCAAATCCTAACCCTATAGTAAGTACATGTAGTTGATTATTATTATTCAGTACTTAAATATATAACACACCTTAAAATAAAGTGTAACCAAAATTTCAGATAACGGTTTTCTATTTGATTATGTAATTTATTCCTGTGATCAGCATCATTACTCCAGTCTTCAGTGTCACATGATCCTTCAGAAATCATTCTAATATGCCTAACAGAATATAAAATGACTCATGATATGATGTAAGATTTTGGCCATACCGTCATTTTAAAGCGGACTGCCAACATTCGGAACATTCTGAGCCAGGATTCTCCAGCAGGGCCGATTGAAAAGACTGATGCTGTTATTTCAGCGCAGGATAAATGTAAAGGTGAATGTAGGGTCACAGAAAGAGCTTATGGGATTTATGGAGCGCTTTTTGTCATCCTGACTGATTTTGGCCGTGGACGTTTGCGATACGCCCTGATATGTGGACCTGTAAAATTTGTAGCCTTGAAAAATATGAGGGAATGATGATGTCAGCTGAAAATAAACGTCAAGATGTTTTTAAGTCAATGCATAAGACCAGGAACGTGAATGAAGTCATTTTTTACATTTTTCTTTGCGTCAGTGACTGATGGTGCCAGCGGCTGGATAGGGGGCATCACTGTTGGCGAGGCAAAGCGGAAACAGATGCTATCCAGGATCACAAGTGTGTTCCTCCTTTAATCGGCTTACCTTGCCTTAAAAAAAGAGAGAAAAGAGACGGTTGAGTGACTAAACAAATCTGCTTCTGCTCACTCAAGCCATTTCAATAAGGTGCCGTGATGCAGCACACAGATTCCTGTTTCATAATTCATAAGTCAATTGTACGCGGATTTATTTATTAGTGTTGCTCATACTTAATGATTTAAACTAACATCTAAGTATTAAAGATCAGTGAGTGCATCATCCTGCAGTGCATTTTATAAAGAGATCAGACTATTTGAGGTGAGACTCTTTGAAGCAACCAATCAGAATATGTGATAGTAAGCGTGACTTGATGCTATTATTTTAAAGTCTTCATAATTAACTTTACGAACAGGGAGATTTGAATTAAAACACTTTCATACACTCGCAAACTTCCCTAAGCACTTCCCCTCGGGGTTGCCGTATTTAAGTGCGTTGGACTTCGCGACTCATATGTTCACTTCAGACAGATCCACGGACCACAATGCAACACGACTGTGACGTCACAGCAGATCACGCTTCATTCCCCCCCCACCCCGCACAACTCTAGTGTATGAGACTGGAGTTATTTTGATATTGAACCACGTAATACTTGTAGCTACCTTAAGCTGACTGTTATAGTTTATTGTATTGTTAATATTTTTGTTTATATTTTCTCCGACAGCTCAAGCATACATACAGGCCTATACAATGGTGCATAAAACAAATTCATAAGGAAAAAATAATGTAAATAATAAATCAGCTCCATTGCGGATTCCAGTGATCAAGTTTTCAAGGGTTCCCTTTCAAGGGAACTCCCGTTGCGTCGAGAATGACGCTATGGGGAACGCTTTGCGTGATGACGTCTTGAAGCACATGTAAAATCAGTCCAATGGTGTAGCGGGACGTCAGAGGCGGGTGACGTCACGTACCAGGAAGCTATAAAAGCCGGCCCGAAACAGAAAACGAAAGCTTTCTGAGTCTTCAGTAGCGCTCTGTGTTGAAATCTGTCTGTCTTATTTGGTGTTGTCTGTATATATATATATTATATTCAGTATGGCGAGCAAGCAGCAGTTTAGAGTGTGTGTCCATCCCTGCCCGCGTTATTTAACGGGAGGTGACACACACACTCTTTGTGTTGTTTGTTTGGGAGAGGAGCATGCCCAGTCAGCACTCGAGGGTGGTGACTGTGAGCATTGCTGTGCGCTTCCATTGCGTACGCTCCGATCCCGCTTGGCTCGGTTCAATCCCGACCACGTTCCCCAGGGCTTTGGTCCCGCCGCTGCCGAGGCACGGCGTCGATCTCAGACCTGGGGTTCGCAGATGGATCTATCAGTGGATGTTGAGACGGGCTCTGCCTTATCTCAGCCTCCTTCTGATAGATCCAGTGCCTCTCATCAGGGTGTGGAAGCACGCGTTGCGGTTACTTCCCCCCCGATAGAGGCACCAGTACTGCAACTATCCAGCTCTGAGGAGTTGGATGTTGTAAGTATTGATGCTGAGTCTGAGGATTCGCCACCTCAGTCTCATGCTTTTGAAGAATTGCTCGATGTGATCACGAGAGCAGTTGACAGATTGTCTATTGAGTGGCCAGAGGATAGGCAGGACGTTCGTTCAAAAAGCAAACTCGACGAACGCTTCCTGCCATCTCGTGCTCAGCCCCAGCGTAGGAGCCTGCCGTTTTTCCCCGATCTCCACACCGAGGTGTCGAGATCGTGGGGGAGACCAGTCTCTCACAGAGTTTACACACCACACACCTCTCTATATTCCACCATTTCACAATATAAAGAGCATGGTTATGGGGAGATGCCGAAGGTGGAAGAGACGCTCGCGGGCTATCTCTCTCCAGCAACGGCATCTTCCCTGAAGGCTCCTACACTTCCCTCAAAGCCAGTAAAGTTGACATCTACCCTGATTAATAAGTCGTATGCAGCCGCTGGTCAAGCTGCAGCGTGTCTGCATACGATGTCCATTTTACAAGCCTATCAGGCAGAATTATTGGGGGATTTAGAGGAGGGCGGGGGAATCGGTCCCGACACTGTGGCTGAACTGCGCAGAGCCACGGATGTTTCTCTCAGAGCCACCAAGGAGACCGCTAAATCTATCGGGCGGTCTATGGCAGCCCTGGTGGCCACTGAGAGGCATCTGTGGCTCAACCTGAGCGATATTAAGGACAAAGAAAAGCATGTTCTGTTAGACGCTCCGGTTTCCACTGCTGGGTTATTTGGGGATGCAGTAAATATTGCGGTTGCAAAATCACAAGAAGCCGCTAAACAAGCATCTGCTCTTCAAAAGCTTCTTCCCCGCCGTTCTTTCTATGAGGCTGCTGAGCGGGAGCAGCCTCACTCCTCTAAAAAGGGTGCTGAGCATCGTGCCACTCAGAAGCAGAGCGTGTCCTCCCGTGCTCCCCCACAAAAATCTCGGGGACACGGAGGGCGCGCTCAAACCCAGCAGTCTTCGAGGGGTAGAACGGATCTGCGGACCGTTATTACCGCCAAGAAGGCTGCTGGGAAGAAATCCTGACGTCCGAGGGCTCAGGATTAATGAGGGTAGTCCCCCCCGAAGCAGAGCGGTTAACACCTCTTTTTACGGTGCCCGTCTCTCTTCGGTACCCTCAGGGGACCGTTCTGCCAACCCTGCCGCCATCGGTGTTACAGGGCGCAGCGGTCTCCGGCGAGCACATATCTCAAGGACCACCCGGAAACGTAGTGGCCTCGGGATGCCCGCCCCCTCCGAGGAGGGTGTTAGAGCAGTCTGTTCGGTCGCTCCCTGCCGGTGCGCCGTTACAGGGCGTCGAATTGACTGCTCAACAACAACAAAATCCAGAAACCAGTCTCGAGAGGCTGGTACCTCTAGTAGAATCTTTGACAGCGTGGAAGCTACTGTCAAATGTTTCTCGTTGGGTCCTGCAGACCGTAGAAAAAGGGTATCAGATACAATTCAAGAAACGCCCACCTCGGTTTATGGGGGTCCTACCCACAGTGGTGGGCCCCGAGCAGGTTCTGGTTATGGAACAGGAAGTAAACACTCTGTTAGAGAAAGGGGCCATAGAATATGTACCTCCCTCCGACAGGGAAACCGGGTTTTACAGCCGGTACTTCATAGTTCCAAAAAAGGACGGGGGATTGCGTCCCATTTTGGATCTTCGAGTTCTGAACGAGTCAGTCATGCAGCTCAAGTTCAAAATGTTGACATTGAGACAGATCGTGCCACAGATCAGGTCCGAGGACTGGTTTGTCACGATAGATCTCAAGGACGCATATTTCCATATTTCCATCCGTCCGTGTCATTGGAAGTTCCTGAGGTTTGCTTTCGGGGGCAAAGCATACCAATATCGTGTTCTTCCATTCGGCCTAGCTTTATCACCCCGCACTTTCACGAAATGTATGGATGCAGCTCTGGCGCCTCTGCGCCTTCAGGGGATTCGCATCATGAACTACATCGACGATTGGTTGATTTTAGCTCAGTCGCATCAGTTGGCGGTTCAACATCGAGATGTTGTTCTCGCCCACATGAAAGAGCTGGGGTTACGGCTGAACGCCAAGAAGAGTGTGCTTTCTCCACTCCAGAGAACCACTTTCCTAGGCGTGGTTTGGGACTCAGTGTCGATGCAGGCGCGCCTGTCACCGCCACGTATAGAGTCCATCCTTGCAGCTGTGAAAAGTGTAAAGCTAGGCCAGCTACTCACTGTCAAACAGTTCCAGAGACTGTTGGGTCTCATGGCAGCAGCTTCCAACGTGATACCTTTTGGACTGCTGCACATGAGGCCCCTGCAGTGGTGGCTCAGGACCAGGGGGTTTTCCCCGAGGGGCAACCCATTTCGCACAATCAAGGTCACGCGGCGATGCCTACGTGCCTTGGTTATGTGGAAGAAACCTTGGTTCCTGTCCCAGGGCCCAGTGTTGGGAGCTTCTTGTCGTCGCAGACTGCTAACGACGGATGCTTCCCTCACGGGTTGGGGAGCGATCCTGGAGGGTCGCTCAGCTCAAGGTCTGTGGGAAGACCATCATCGTTCCTGGCATATCAATCGCCTAGAGATGTTAGCTGTCTTCCGGGCTCTGAGGAGCTTTGTCACAGACCTCAGGGGACACCATGTGTTAGTGCATACGGACAACACGTCGGTAGTCGCCTACATCAACCACCAAGGGGGTTTGCGCTCGCGCCCATTATCAAATCTGGCACGCCATATCCTCTTGTGGTCCCAGGGGAAGTTGCTGTCACTCAGAGCAGCCTACATCCCCGGGGTTCAGAATATAGGAGCAGACACTCTGTCGAGGCAGGGGCCGAGGCCCGGGGAATGGAGGCTCCACCCCGAGGTGGTGGAGCTGATATGGAGGGAGTACGGCCAAGCACAAGTGGATTTGTTTGCGTCTCGAGAGACGTCTCACTGTCCACTTTGGTTCTCCCTCACGCATCCAGCTCCTCTGGGACTGGATGCTATGGTTCAGACGTGGCCGAGGCTACGTCTGTACGCCTTTCCCCCAGTTGCTCTGCTCCCGGGAGTTCTGGAGAGAGTTCGCAGGGACCGGGTTTGCCTGCTTCTAATAGCCCCGCGTTGGCCGGGCAGAGTATGGTTTCCCGATCTGGTCTCCCTCCTCGACGGGCATCCTCTGGAGTTACCCGTCAGGAGAGACCTTCTGTCCCAGGCAGGGGGCTCAATATTTCACCCCCGCCCAGAACTGTGGAACCTGTGGGCTTGGCCTCTGAGGGGGCCCAGCTCATAGAGTCAGGTCTCTCAACTGAGGTTGTTGAGACCATTCTACAGTCCAGAGCTCCCTCCACGAGGAAACTTTATGCCCTGAAGTGGAGAGTATTCACTTCTTGGTGTAGTGACCGTCGGTTGGACCCAGTCCACTGCCCAATTGGTACAGTGCTGGAGTTCCTGCAGGACCGGTTCACTGCAGGTCTGACCCCGTCCACTTTAAAGGTCTATGTGGCGGCCATAGGTGCTTACCACATTCCTTTGGGTGGAATGTCTGTGGGGAAGGACCCTCTGGTATCTCGTTTCCTTCGTGGCACTTGGAGGCTGAGGCCTGCAGTCCGCTCTAGGGTGCCGCCATGGGACTTGTCCATTGCTCTACAAGGCCTGTCCCTGGCCCCCTTTGAGCCTATTGAGGAGGTTTCGGAAAAGTTTCTGACTTTGAAAGCTATTTTCCTTCTTGCCATTTCTTCTCTTAAGAGAATTGGGGATATTCAAGCATTGTCGGTTGCTCCGTCCTGCTTAGAGTTTGCTCCGGGTATGGTGAAAGCTTTTCTCCATCCCAGACCGGGTTATGTCCCCAAGGTCCCCACTAATGTGGCCAGACCTATTATTCTGCAGGCCTTCTGTCCTCCTCCCTTCCAGAATGCGGACCAGGAGGCTAATAATTTGCTTTGCCCAGTTCGGGCGTTAGACGCCTACGTCCACAGAGCTGCCCTGTGGCGCAGAAGTGATCAGTTGTTTGTTTGCTTTGGCTCCCTTAACAAGGGAGGGCCGGTGTCTAAGCAAAGAATGAGCAAGTGGGTGGTCGAGGCTATCTCACTTGCTTATGAGGCGGCTGGGCAGCCTTCTCCTTTGGCTGTCCGGTCGCACTCTACAAGGAGTATGGCGGCCTCTAAGGCCCTTATTTCAGGAGTTTCACTACAGGATGTCTGTGATGCGGCAGGCTGGTCCTCACCGCACACTTTCGTCAGGTTTTACTCTTTGGATCTAGACTCTGCTCCAGGGTCTCATGTTTTGTCATCCTAGTGCTGCTCTATTAGATTACACACAGGACAGACATTCGTAGCTATGGAGGCGTTGGTATAGACGTTCCCCATAGCGTCATTCTCGACGCAACGGGAGTTCCCTTGAAAGGGAACGCCTCGGTTACGACTGTAACCTCGGTTCCCTGAAGAGGGAACGAGCGTTGCGTCGCCTTGCCATATCTCCTTCATGCCTGTCAGCTCGACTTCAGACTTTTACGAAGCTTTCGTTTTCTGTTTCGGGCCGGCTTTTATAGCTTCCTGGTACGTGACGTCACCCGCCTCTGACGTCCCGCTACACCATTGGACTGATTTTACATGTGCTTCAAGACGTCATCACGCAAAGCGTTCCCCATAGCGTCATTCTCGACGCAACGCTCGTTCCCTCTTCAGGGAACCGAGGTTACAGTCGTAACCGAGGCGTTTTGATGTGTTCCATTTAAACAAGGGTTCCGCCTGTATTGATCATTCTTATTATTTGATATTTTTTATATATTTTTAAATGTGTTGTTTTATGTATTTTTATATATATATATATATATATATATATATATATATATATATATATATATATGTGTATGTATGTATGTTTTTTTTTTTTTTGTTTTTTTTTTATATTTTCTTATTTTACTTTTTTCTTATTTTTTCTTTTTTTTTTTTTTTTTGATTTTCACATTTTAGTATTTCATTTTATTTGCACGTTTTTATATATAATAATATGCTTTCCTATTATTTGATATTTTATTTTTTATATATTTTTTAATGTGTTCATTTTTAATATTTTCAAATTTTTTTCTTATTCTTTTGCTTTGCCACATTAATGCATCTTCATGTATATTTGGTCTCTCTGTCTCAGAATTCTTCAGGATGGAGGCCAGTGTGCCCAGCGCCGCAGAGAAGAAGGACTGTAAGACGTCCGCTCTGGATGGAAACGGCTTCAGCGAACTTCCCAAAAAACCCTCCCCATCATCCCTGGCCAGAGGTACGATCCCGTCCGGTCCTTCCCAAAACTTCTCCGACTCCATTTCACTTCCTACGACTTTCCAAGGCATCTAAACGGGATCGTTTTCTCATTCATACATGCACATATTCAGATTTTGCACCATTTGTTTTTGCAGATCACATGACCGATTGCACCACAAATGAGATTTAAGAGCAAGCAACTTTATATAGGCTACATATAGCACATTTTCAAACAACAGACGTTGCCCCAAAGTGCTTTACGAAATTGATGACGTTAAAACCATACAACAAAACAAACATAACTTATTCAAAAGCTAAAGAAATGTTTAAATAAGACCTAAAAGTGGCAATAGATGGAGCTGACTAATGTGCAAGAGAGTTGCACATTATTTTTTGCTTTTGCATGAGGTTTAATGTGAGACATATGATATTTCGCAGCTGAAGCGAGTCTTTCTCAGGTTATTTATCACACCAGTCGAGAGCTTAAAGACTCCAGTAGAGCTCAGGAAAAGAATATGCCCATGAAATATACATTTTAAAGATAAAAATGTGGCGCTTGCGGTGCCGGTCGTCCCTGATAAGCTGAAGCCAAAAGCCCCCGGAGAGTCAAAGGTGAGCCTCCATCAGGCCTGATATGAATCCTAATATCACGTTCCACCAGCGGCCTTCATTAATACCGAGTGACCGGCGCGCGCACGAGTCTTACACGAGTCGTTGCCACGTAATCACGGCGGATTGGGCGAACGAGCATCTATTCTACAGGGCTTTTTAGTGCTCTGTTTGCTCTGAGATTAATCAAAAGTTACACACACGCACGGATGGACAGATAGAAAGAGAGCGAGCATGTTTAAAACATGTCTTTAGGAGACCGATAAAAGCGGTGAATAATGAGGCCGAAAGACCTTGTTCTTACCTCCAGAGTATAAGTGTTATGAATTAGTTAAAATGGCAGCCGCGGACGACACGCTCCTTCAGAGAGCCACCTTTGAAATGGTAATACCTCTTGTGATTTCTTTTTTTTTTGGGGGGGGGGGGGGGTCCATCACAGATTGATGAAGGAATTTGGTGGCCTGCCATTGTAAAGAAAAGAAAATCCATGATTTGTTGAAGAAAGGAAGGGAAAAATAGGCCACACAGTGGCAACAAGACAGTTGAATGGCATAATTTATAGAGTGTGATTTTCACTGGTACATGATTAATATGATTCATTTTTAACTGCAGGGAGAAATTATGGCGGAGATTTAAGTGAAAGTAGAATTTGAGATCATCCGTCTTAGCTCTAACTTTGTTTGGTTGAACTAAGAAGTGCCATTGATGGCATCAGATGGAAACATTATTGCTCTTTGGTTGCATTTCCACTGCAGGTTTTGATGCCCAATTATGATTTGTTGACTATATCAGATGTTTTGACGACCAGCTTACATCACTTTTCAAAAGTGACCCATATCTTCATTTACACTATACACTTTGCGAAACAACCTAAGATACACATACTGACCCGGAAAAGCTTAGGGTGAAAAGGAAGTAAAAAGCAATTTTGCAATGATAATACAAGCTTTTGCTTTCCGCACCATCTTTATAGGTCAGCAAAGCATTGGGTTTAGTCTTCGTCCTAAATTGCGCATAGGAAAATAGTCATGTGATCGCGGTTCCTGTCCGGTGAATGTGATTTCATCAAGTACAACATGTTCCTGGATCAACATCTTTGTTGATCCTGGAACAACATTCCAAATAACCAATCAAATTTGAGGGACAAGTTTACAGTTTATGTCAAGGTTAGACTTACAACCAGGGTTAGATGTTATTCACCCATTATTTTCCTCTGATTAAAGGGATAAGTTATGGGTAATGTTAGGTTTAGGGGTAAGGATAGGGTTAGGATTACATTTTTGTACTGAAATGTTGATCCAGGAACATGTCTTACTTGGCAAAATCACGAATCACGAAAAGGACGTCATACGCCACCGTCGCTTTTTCCATGACGTCTGACTCGGGAATATCCGATCTATCCTCTTACATGGCAGACGCAAATGCACCCATCCGCTTCATATCAGATTTATTTCCACTGTGAACGAGTCTCGAATCCGATCTGAGGATGTCAGAATCCAGATGCCTTTTTCCTGGATGGGTCACATCCGATCTGTGCCACATAATTGGGTCACTTGAACCATTTGCCGGGTATATTTGATCAAACTATGATCAAATATACAGATGTTTTAACACAAATTGGTGACATATAGTTAGAGTTGTGGACAGTACAGTTCACGATGAGAAATTTGAGCACATATTGAGCATTTTCGTGGCATTTCTTTGCACCTTTTAAGACATTGTTGAGATCTCTTTTGAAACTCTAGCGGAGACAAGTTAGATCAGAATATTAATGAATACTAGAACACTAAAAAATAACATTGGCCTCAACTTTTTCTTTACTGTCAATCCATGTCATGGGGTCTTCAAATACATTTCAAGTCAATTTCGTCTCGTTTCTGTGTAAGAGAACAAACTGAGATTATCTTTTCATATTTTCATGATTATATACCATTGTACTGAAAGATGGTAGTCTTTTCACACTCAGATCTGTTATGGACGTTCGCAAACTTTCACTAGCTTTGGGGTCGACAAAGTCTGTCCAGAGAGGAAAGAGTATGGTAGCAGAAGAGAGCGAGCGTGTTTAAAACATGTCTGTAGACGAGTGATAAAAGTTGTCTGTAATGAGGCCGAAAGAGCTTGTTCTTACCTCCAGAGTATAAGTGTGATGAATTAGTTAAAAAGGCAGTGGCAGCGATGGACTTCTGAGATGTTGGTAGAGCGCCACCTTTGAAATGGTGATTTTGGTTGCTGATTAATGAAAGACTTTGGTGGCCTGCCATTATTGAAAATGGTCATTAATTGTGAATCAAAGAATGGCATGAAATTGGGACATTTGTGATCGCGATGTGAACAATGTTTATTTCTGGTGTTCTGAATGAATATTGAGCAGGGTAGTAACAGGTAGTTTTGATTTGAGCTGAAAACACTTTTTTAGCAGACGCTCACGGCAAACCACAGATCACAGTGTGTGAGCGCTTCAAAAACATCATTTAAAGAAGCCCTATGCTTTCTTTAGTGTGAAATGTTGCGGTTTGAGCATTAAAAAGCTCTGAAAAGTCCCTGAAACGCCTCCATTGTAGTCTCGAGTTTTCTTCTTGGAACGTCACAATATTCCTCATTTAAATAATTCATACGCAGAACAAATATTTTTGCTTATTTGAAACTGTAGAGGAGACACATGTGAGAGATATTAGACCTCTCTATCTGCTAAAATGTAATCCTACAAATGCCAAATTTAGATTTAGACACAATTAAAAAAAAATTTTTTTTTATATTAGTTAGTATTATTAACTAAAACGTAGGTATTAAAAAGTAGTTTTTAGTAATTGTAATAGAGATGAAATAAAATAAAAATATTAGATGAAAAATTTAAACAGAAAAAATATTAATGTTGCTTTGGCAACTACCAATTAAAAAATAAATCTATGTAGAAATAAATAAATAAATAAACTACTAAAAATTATGAAAGCATATAACAACCTTACTAAAATTTTAAATAAAAATGTCACCACAACCACCACAAATACCAGATCAGAACGGCTGAGAGCTTCAAAAATATTTTCTGAATGTTCTTTTCGAAATTTTCATAGTATCTTTTTTATAATTTTTTTTTACTTTCTAGGGCGTCCCAGTGGCCAGACTTAACACTACATGCTAATTGTTCGCCAATAATTACACAAATATGTATTTTCTTTCATTGCTTTACAATATGGAGCCTCTAAAGAACAAAAAATTAGATGGAAGGAAAAATGATTTGGCAATGCTTTTGTGTTCCCCCGGAAACTTTGCGTTCAAAGAACACAAAAGTTTTGCGAGCAAACACAAAGTTTTTCGGGGTAACACAAACATTTAGCAAGCGAACGCAAATGTTTTTTCGTCATTTTAAACATTTATGACTTACTTTTCTTCGGCGAAACACACACACACACACACACACACACGCACACACACACACACACACACAACCCCAGTGTTGTTCAAAATATATTTTGTGTTATAGAGAGAAAATGCTAAATGAGTAAATGTAGTCAACTATTCCTTTAACAAGCTTAACCGGTAATGACTTCCTCAGCCAGATTCAGCAGAAAGGCCGGTGTTTTGATTGGAAGATCAGCACCAAACCAGCAAGTCTGAATGTATAGACTGTTACCAGCTGTTTGCTGGTCTAGAATTACGGTCCGAACTCCAAATAAACGCGCGCCAGTTTAATAGCCGTACAGTCGCGGGCGTTCAGGGAAAGAGCCACAGCTGTTCGCTAGCGCTCAGCGACAGAGCAATTACTTATCGCTTTAATCCGGTTTATTATCCCGGCCCGCAGACTCTGATAAGTGAATATGCAGCAAGACGAGGTCCTTGAACCCGGGATCACATTCCCTCGAGCCCGGCGTCGAGCGCTTTAATATACGGTCCCGTTTGGCGGCTTTACGGTTGTGGAGTTTACAACGGGCCGCGGTGCTGTTGTCACCTAAGTCATGCCCACCGCGAAGACGCCGCTATTAAACCCCTCTCTGTTTTATACCCCTGTCCGCCGTTATTTATCCACAACAGTTTCCTCTCTATCAGAGAACATGGCTAATGCAGACTTTTAATATGTTATTTACACATAAAAAAACAAGCTATTTGTGTGAGGAGGGGAAAATAAATGGGGCGCCGCTCCCCTCGGCTCCGTTATATCTGAGTTTAACAATCTGGATTGCTAATAGAACCATTTATCACGAGCGCTGGTCATTTGTTTTATGTTAGGGGCCCGGGGCCCGCTCTCACAGACCTCTATGGAAATGTGACCGTGTATTATGAACCCCGAGCGCGAATCACCTGATTTAAAAGGGAAAACAATGCATGTATTCAATTATAATGCGACCAGGTGTCTGTGCGCCTCTGCGGTGCGTTTTACCGGACGGGTGTTGTGTGGGGGTTACAAACCCATTCAGGATTTGAGGGAAAGCTTCACAATGAGCATTAGGTAATGCATTAGATGAACCAACAATAAGCAATGTATATTTTCACAGCAGTGTATTCATTGTTACGGTTTGTTTACAGTGCATACACTAATTTTGGTTACACTTTATTTTAAGGTGTCATTGTTACAGAGTAATTATATATTTCAGTACTGAGTAATATTAAGCAACTACATGCACTTACTATAGGGTTAGGGTAGGATTAGGATTTGGTTGAGGGTTAGTTGCATGTAATTATGCATAATTTACTGTTATTACTATGGTAAGTACATGTAACATGTAACAAGGACACTGTAAAATAAAGTGTCACCCTAATTTTGAATGCTTTTGAAATATTGGTCATTATTGCTATATATATTCATTGCAATATATATATATATATATTGCACTTATTCTCACAGCATTTAAACTTGTGCATGACGACCTTGGCAAACTGTGGAGTCTGAATGCGCTTTGCATACCGCAGCATGTTGCCTTTTGTTAATGCATTCAAATGAAGCATGCATGCATGCATTTTGAAAAATGGCAATAAGGAGCAGCTTTTCCAGTGTTTTGTATTCATCTGAATTGCAGATTTCTCTGGTATTATTCATTTATTTAATAGTGCAATTATTCTTTTTGCAGGAGTGAGATTGCAAAGTTTGGTGCAAAATATTACGCAATATATAGAATAAAAAAAAATCAATGTTTGTGCGTGTATCTCTGGCTAGCGGAGCAGCTGAGGTTTCTCTGAGGCCTGTGGGTAATGACTTGATTAACTGGAATCGGTGACTCACGACATACATCATGGTGAAAGTGAGTTTGTCGTGTTGTACGGTGATTGATGGCCACGCTAAGCGCCGCTGCCGTGTTTTCTGCTGAGTCGGGTCAGTCCTGAGGGAACCGGGAGGCAGGATGCTTAACATCTTTACACCCGCCACACACACACACACACACGCTCGCAAACAATACGGGGTCAAACGCAAATACAGTATGCTTAAACGCATATTTTTGTGCATGCAAACATTGCTCAATTGATTTATGCCGACTTGAGCGTGTGATTGAGCGAACGTATATACTGTCAAAAATGATTTTTCGAAGATGTAAATAATACAAAGATTCATATTTTTTCATGTTAATTCAATGTGAAATTCTTTGTAAAAAATTAACAAGTGAAAATGGTTTCTGCACCAGTTTCCTTTTCCAGTGTAGTTCATCTTCTTAAAATGGCATCTTTTTGATTAATATAACCATTTAAAAACATGCCTTATCTGAAATCACGCTCTTCACGCATCCCACATCGCATTTTATGTTGAGGCACGGCTGCATTATTCAAACGCAGCTGGTTTTATACGAGAACGAGGGCTGGATGGATGGTCGTGTAAATAGTTTTTTAAGAGAGGCCGGTTACGATAAGGACAGTTTCCTTTATCAACGGGATGAAGTGTTTGCGGCGACAGTGAATAATTGACGGTCTCTCCGTAACCCCAGGGGTCAGAGCGCTGGCAGAGAAAAATGTGTCCGAAACGGCTCCTCGTCCACGACTGCGAGAGGACGTCCACTAATCTTCCTGAGGAGGGATTTTCTTTCTCTCTCTTTCTTTCCTTCCTTCTCTCGTTCATTCTAAATGAGTCTCTCACAGGACGCCTTTACAGGCCTACGGAGGTCTCTCTCTCTCTCTCTCTTTCTCTCTCTCTCTCTCTCTTTCTCTCTCTCTCTCTCTCTCTTTCTCTTTCTCTCTCTCTCTCTCTCTCTCTCTCTCTCTCTCTCTCCCTCCCTTTATACCTCTCTCTCTCTCTCTCTCTCTCTCCCTCTCCCTTTCTCTCTATACCTCTCTTTCTCTCTTTCTTCAAGATCGTGTGCAGCTTTACTGTGTTTACATGCAGAAAGCAGAAACTGCTGTAGGTTTGAAACAGCTTTTAAAGCAGATTTAATTCTATTATCTGCTGAAGTGTTTGGAGTTTAACTGGAGTCATTTTCACGCCAGCTTCGGTACTGACACACTTGAAGTTGAATTCAGATATTAACTGGAGTCACAGGAACAGAATTACAATTACAAATATTTTAGAATTACAATCAATCTATCGTTCTATCGTTCTATCTATCGATCATCCATCCATCCATCGTTTATCATTGTATCTATCCATCCATCGCCTCGATAAACTTTCCTTTTCTACCTAAAAAATACAGTTTTTATGACTGATTCTGATTTAAATTCAGGAAAATGGCATTAATATGCATTAAAATGTAATTCTAAATCACACACATCTGTGTCACTCATGTGATGTTTCAGGTTTTTGTTTGTGTCCTGTACTTGTTCCCAACTTGGATTCGCTGTGCACATTTTCCTTACAAAAAGTACCATGGATATTCCCATGTATTTGTTTGTTTTTTGGAAGTGTACATTAGTGGCCATTAGAGTTAATCCAGAATAAAGGCTGTTTTTTTCCTGGTCTCATGAACAGCTCCATATGCACGTAATGAGAGCGACGCCGCTGTAACGAAGATGCCAATTATTTCCATTTTTTGCCCACATGGAAGCAGTTTTGTGCGCGGCAGTAATGGCTCTGCAGGTTACATACATTTTGTAAACATTTAGCTTGATGGCTTTGTGCGATTCGCGTCTCTTTAATCTGAGATTTCATTTGGGGCCCAGAAAGAGAGAAAGATTAGATATACACACTCCGAGCCGCTCGCCCGCACATTTCGGAGTCTATTTATAGAGGGCCGCGCTGATTGCCGGATAAAAATCAACTTCAGATACACAAGGGCTTCTTTTTTCTCCCCTTCTTTTTCTTTAGCGAGAAAGAAAGAGCTTGTTTCAGTCATTAAAAGAGACTCGGGCGAGCCCAGAAATCACAAGAAAGAAAAAGAGGAAAAAGTCAAGCCTTATATCAAACACTGCACTTAAACCGCGAGGGTTTTATACATTATATATCAGAGAGCATGCCACGTTTTTATCCACTGAAATAATTAAAACGCCGGAGAGATTGAAGAGTTTTCACACACTTTCCATCGAACACATGTTGTTTAGGGATGGCGTGATGTTATTATGACCTCACAGGGTTTGGCTGCATTATAATAATGCGATACAGCCAAGAATGAAGAAAGATGCGAGCAAAAACCAGATGTGCTCGATGAAACACTGCAATTAAGTGTATCTGATATTCTTTGTTGCGTTGGAACGGGGGATTCATGCATCAAAGGCTTCGGTCGGAGTGATTGTGAGCTTTCGGGAGACGTCTGGAGACATCAATCTCACCCAGACAAGAGTTGCCCAAAAACAACATGCCCAATTCCTGCCCATTTACAAGTGTTGGAGAGATATATGAACGCTTGGAGGGATTTCGATGTTCGCAGCATGGATCTATTTATCCCTCTCTGGCTTGTTTTCCCCAACTGTAAATGCGCTGCTCTCCTCGGAGACGCCTCCACCTCTGGGATTTGATGGGATTTACGGAGCACAGACTTCCATCCCTGAAGATCTCCAGTCCTTCATCTCCTGTATTCCCAACAGAAGCTGCTCTGTGGGAATTTGGCCGTGACACTGTTTACAGGCCCGTTTCTGTGTGACACGAAATATTGCAACTTCTAACCCAACTCATCAGTGCTGCATATATTTGATAAATAAATTAAAAAACAGTAAAAAAAACTGTAAAAATTGCGAAATATTATTGCAATTCAAAAGAACTGCTTTCTATTTTGAATATCGTTTAAAATGTAATTTATTCCTGTGATCAAAGCTGAATTTTCAGCATCATTTCTCCAATCTTCAGTGTCACATGACTTAACTTGCCTTAACATGGTAAAAATATTGATCAAAGTACCAAACCTGTAGAAATGTAAAAATAAATAATTATATAGCTAAATAAATAAAATGTAATAATAGGAAAATAAATAAAGGAATAAATGACTTGTTAAAACAAATAATATATTTTTTTAATTAAAATGTAATCCTGAATTAATTTTTGTATTATACCTTTCCTTCATTTATTATTTTCTGTATTAATTTATTTTCTTTGTAAGTATTTTTTTAATTTATTTCTATATTTATTTATAGTTTTATTTATTTTATATTTATTTAAGCGTTTATTTATTTTTATATTTATTTATTCCTGCATGTATTTATTTCCAGATTTATTCATTCATTTATTTAAAAAAATGTCCATGCAACAAAGGGAGCGGCCCTTGCACTAAGACTAAAACCATTAAAAAAATAATGTTAGTTACAGTTAGTTGCTAAAGCAACATTTCTCATTTTCATTTAGTTCAACTTGATTTATTATATTATATTATATTATATTATATTATATTATATTATATTATATTATATTATATTATATTATATTATATTATATTATATTATATTATATTATAATTGTGTCTCCTTTAGAGTTTCAGATAATGGGCCCTATCTTACACCCGGCGCAATGCAGCGCCAAGCACGACGCAAGTGTTTTTTGCTAGTTTCAGCCCGACGCAGTTTTCATTTTCACGTCCTTTCACGTTGGTTAAATAGCAAATGCATTTGCGCCCATGGGCTGCTGGTCTGAGAACGAGGTGTGTTCTGGCGCATTGTTGGAGCGTTGCTATTTTGAGAAACAGAAATAGACTGAGCCATTGACCAACTGAACCCTGGACTAAAGTCAATGGCACAATATTTTTTTTGTTATTTAAAGAGCGCGTTAGTAATGTGTGCCTATAGGCGGGTCCACAACGCGCGTACACTCTGCTTATTAAACACATAGGGACACACAGCATCACACAAACATGCCAAATATTAAAAATTACAACATTATTATTGTGTACATAAAGATATGGTGAATTCGGCTTGTCCCGTAGATGTTCTGCTTGCGCACTTTAACCTTCCGTCATGTAAATAGCGAATCCGCCATGGCACGAGTGCAACTGGCATTTAAAGGGAATGGAAGATGAGACTCTGATTGGGTTAACGCACACAAATCCCAAAACACACCCATTACTCATGAGAATAGAGACAACCCTTTTAGACCATGCGCCGGGAGCGCCAACCATTTTTCCCGTCGTTAAACTAGCAAAAGTGGATTCGGACGCCCTAAGTGAACTTGCGCCGGGCGCTTTAGACCATGCGCTTAGATCGTTAAAATAGGGCCCAAGATCTCAAGCCATGCAAAATCCAGAGTCTGCAATTAAAAGTCTGAATATGATCTGAACTGCTCTCCACATTCATTGTATAGCTCTATACCTTTAGTGCATGAAGACTATTGTGTCATATTTCTCCTCAGGTAGTATTTTAGGAGAAAGTTTGGTGCTTGACTGAGATCTCCTTTAAATCTGGTGAGCTGTGAAGAGCAGGAACATCTCTGGTCGCAGCTGTATGATATCTGCTATGTCTTCATGAAGCCCCTGCAGGTGTTTGGCGTGTTGCTCTGATTTACCTGCCCGCTAGTCATGTTATTAGCCTGTCATCTTCGGCTCGCTCTCGTCTGATTGATGTCTCACGGCTCACTCTCCTGGTGTTAGTTCAGGTTAGCGTTGCGAAGGCTCTTCTGTGTGGCCTCGGGTGACTTCAGAAACGCTGCCAGGATCAGCTCTATTATCTGTCCTTTAGGAAACGCAAACGGAGCTGAACCATCCAAGCGGATAAAGCTGTGAGAGGAGCATTCCTCCGGCGTGACGCGGGCCTGGATGGGTTTTGCGGTTTCTGCATGTCGGGACGGTGTCTTTCTGAGATGCTGACGCATGTACTAATGAGTGAAGATAATTAATGCAATGACAACTTCAGATATTACGTAAAGAAACGTGCTAAACGTGGCTCCACAAGCAGCAGACACTAATGGATGTGTTTTGTTCATGTGTTTGTTCAAGTACACTGTAAAAAATAACTGTTAACTTAACAGTTTAACTGTTAAACTTAAAAAAGTAAGTTACCTGGTTGCCTTAAAAATTTGAGTTAATACCAAGAAGGAGATTGGTTTAATCAACAGGATCTCAAAATATTAGCCTATGTTATCTGAACCACATTAATTATATAAATTGATTTGACAAAAGAAAAAAAGTTGTGATACATTTTTTACAGTGTAGCACAAATCGAATGAGGTGAATATAATAATTATGAATCAGAAATGATGCATTGAAATCATGACTGCATGAACATTTTTGTCTTTAGAGAAAAAAAAGAACGTGCACTGATGAATGCATTCATTAAAAAAATATTTTTTTAAATATTTCATGTAAAGTATTTATGTATATAAAAAAAAAATATATATATATATATGTGCTGTCAATCAATTAAAAAAATAACTAATTATTCACACATTTTTCTGTAATTAATCATGATTAATCGCAACATGAAAGTTTTTAATATATTTTTATATTGTAAATTCAAATGTAACCTAATTTTATATATAGGCTATATACATTTATATAAGTGCTGTCAATCAATTAAAAAATAACTAATTAATCACAGATTTTTCTCTAACTATTTGTGATCAATTGCACCTAACATTAAATATTCTTATATATTTTTATATTGTAATTTCAAATTTAATCTATTATTTTAATATATATTATTCATATATTTATATAACTTTACATAAATCATTTAATAAATATTCATCAGCATGATCTTTTTTTTCCCCAATGAAAGTCAGTGGGGTCCAAATTAGTTTAAACTCTTGAAAATATCTTCCTTTGTTCTCTGCAGAAGAAATAAAGTCATGTTGGTTTGGAAAATAAATTTAGATTTCATGTTTACTTTAGTTTCAACTTTAATTGCAAAATAAAGCACAACAAACCGAATGTTGAAATGGCTTTAGGAATCGCCTGTGAAACACTGCGACATTAAGACTGAGCCGAGGAGAAGTGCAGTGTGGCATCGACCGCACGTTACCCACAACTCAGCCAGATGTGGAGAAAAATAAACCAGACGCTCCGGGTGAACCGACAAAGTCCTCGCTATTTGTTTTGAACGCTCCAATTATCCTGGTTATGTTGACGACTCTGACAGACCCGTTTAATTTCTGTCCGACCGACGTTAGATTTGTGTATAACTTTAGTTTTAGTGTTGAAACTGCACCCATGAAATGATTCCTTCATGATCCTTGTTTTTATCCTCAGAAATCAAAGCTGAATGAGTCTATGCTGGGAAAATAACGGGATACAGAAAAGATCAGTGCTGGAAAACCATTCATGCTTTTCTGAGAAACACTTTTATTCTGACCAAAAAACACTCACTTAGACAAGAAGAGATGGTTTGATTGTCATGAAAAGTGACCAATCTCAGTTTTATGTTTTGTCTATCTGAAAAACATGAATTATTTAGTAATTTACTACAGAAATGTGATATTATGATGCCATGAGTTCATCTGATCTCCTAATGACTTAAACCTAAATCAGACTGATTTCTACTAGTGATGCACTGAAACTGAAATCAAAGTTTTCATTTATCTGACAATTATTTAATGATCAATTAATCAAATTTATTTAATAATCAACATTCAAAGTAAAACTATAAGAATTTAAATGACGCATAAGGCAGTTTTATATCAAATTTTAATGATATAAATGTGTTTCTACACAGTTGGCACCTCTGGCATGTGTACCGTTTGTAGTTTATCCATGTTTTGTGCACAAAACGCTCAAAAGAGCCGAGCTAATTAAACCTTCTCATTTCGGCCCTTCAAAACTGAAAATGCAATGAATATTTTACTGCCGAAATTTCTCTGCATCACTAATTTCTGCATTTTCTGAAGGAAATATAGAAGTGTTGCTTCCCTGTGCAAAACTCACGATCATGTTCTGGTGGTTTTAGTCAGAAGAACCCCTTTAGTCGAGTCCCTCCTGAATGTCAGTCTCTGGGATTTTGTAGACCGACTCAACGCCCTTCACGTTCCTCTCCGAGAGGAAAATGCTGTCATTTATCTCCATACATTCACGGAGAGGTGGATAAAATGAGGTGGATATTTGATATTTTTGTTAAATTAGGTCCCACCTTCGACCAGAACAGCAAGGACGTTCTGTATTCCCAAACTCTGAGGAGAACAGATGAATCATTAGGACTTTTCCTAAAGGATTTTCCATCAGGTTCCCTCTCTATAACTATGATATGACTAACCACACTGCCAAAACATGATTTTCTTTCTCAGTATTTTTGTCTTGTTTTCCAGTACAAATGTCTAAACATTCTTAAATCAAGAGACATTTACTTGAGAACCAAAATGACTCAAATGAGAAAACAAATGACTTGTTTTCCCCTTTTCTCATCTCACATGTCAAGTATAATGTAGATATTTGTGCTGAAAAATGAATAGCAAAATATTTTTTTTTGCACTGACATGCACCAATATATTCTTCAGAAAACGTAAAAATCTAGTTTTGTGTCATTTTTTAGTTCCTATGAGGTTCATTATCTTCAATCGTCTTTTTCATCTTAATATGGTAAAGTTGGTCATGTGATCTCTGACTAACGCCTGCCCCATTAATGAGAGATTTGAGATGCTGTGGTAAATTACGAGCTCTTTTAAGAGAGCGACCCGCGCACTCATCTTCACTGACCCGAACCAACCCTAGAGAAACTCTTAAACTCAGACAGCTGCTTCTTTCTAGTTCATGATTCAACATGAAACTTATTGTGGCTTTTTCCCCCTTGTAAACACTGAAACACTAATGAGTGCCTATAGTTAACAAACACTTTGGTTAGTGTTACTGTTTTGTGAGGGTTTGTGGACCCGGGTCTGATTACAGAACATTCTTAATGTTTAATAAAAAATACTATAACAACCTTATTTTCTAACTTACAGAACATGCACTCTTAGAAGAAAGAGGGTTCTCTAGGGTTCTTGACTCAATTTTAAAGAACACTTTATGCCAAAAAAGGTTCTGAGAAAAATCGTAAATTATCGTATAATACTTTCATGTATGACAAGTTATTTAATTTTTTCTCGTGATAAAGTATGTTTACCTTTAATTAAAACTTAATTAACCCTCTGGTGCTGTTGGGTCATTTTTGGCCGAAAAAATTTACGTTTTGGTTTTTTAGAATTTTTACTTCGTTGGAATGGTACGAAACTTGGTAAAGGTTTTGGCACTTGCTATGTGAAGACAAAAAAAAATCATGAACGTGATTTGAAAAGATAAAATGATCCTACATTTTTTTTCCCAGTTGTATTGTTCCTGGTCAAAAATGGGAAGCGAATTTCCTCTAGTGGAAGCGTTTGGTATTGCATACAAACACAGTCTCTCTGAAAGCTCATTTTTTGAGATATCAACCTCAAATTTTGGAAAACAACTTGTTTAGATTGATGACTTTGATTTTCTCACAGTTTTAGAGTAAAACATGTTTTGGAAAATATATATTTCATATAAAATATATGTTATGCATTTTATGCATTTTTCATAATAAAATTTAACTTAAATAACTTTTCACTTAAAAAAAAAAAACATTCACTTCATTATCTGCCAAATTTAAATCTGTGCTCCAAAGCATTCAAGATTTACAACAGTTAAAGTTGTTAATTTCATTTTCAGGTCTATGCTCATAAAGTAATAAATGGATCATATATTTTCCATAAATATAATTTGGTACCATAAAATCCCCTTTAACACAGAAAACACAGAATATTAAATAAAAAACATTATCGAACTAAAATATGGCACATTCATTTATTTTAAATAAAAAAATAAAAAGATCTGTCATTTTTGACTGCCAAGCGAGCAGCACCAGAGGGATAAAATAGAAAATGAATGAAAACAAATTAAAACTAAATCTTGTCATTTTCAAGAAAAAACAAGATAATGTTTGAGAACTGTTTAAGAATCGCACTTGTAAACTTCTCAGAGCTAGTTTCACGAGTGAACCGGCCCCAGAACACCGAGCGGAGTGTGATGGGGAAGCTCAGATTGAGATGAACCGGTCAGTGTTTATTGGTTATGTAAATCCTCGTCCCGCGCTCCTCTGGGCCTCATAAAGACTCAGCGAGTTCCTCTGGGACAAGCGCTGGAACGCAGGGGGAGCTCGGATCGCTTCCACTAAATCTGTACCCTCTTGGCTGACAAAAGATGTGCTGCTGAATGAGGCTCTTTGTGCCGAGACGAGAGTTCCTCAAACGAGTGGCTCCGCTCTCCAGTGAAGTGTCGGGATGTCCCGCGGCACGAGCCCATCCAGGGGCTCAAAGCGATGATGTCACTCAGAGTTGCGGGATTGATGGTTTTTGTGAGTCTCTGGCTCATCTATCTATCTATCTATCTATCTATCTATCTATCTATCTATCTATCTATCTATCTATCTATCTATCTATCTATCTATGTAACTGACTGACTGTCCATTCTATCTATCTATCTATCTATCTATCTATCTATCTATCTATCTATCTATCTATCTATCTATCTATCTATCTAACTGACTGACTGTCCATTCTATCTATCTATCTATCTATCTATCTATCTATCTATCTATCTATCTATCTATCTATCTATCTATCTATCTATCTATCTATCTATCTATCTATCTATCTATCTATCTGACTGACTGACTGACTGTCCATTCTATCTATCCATCCATCCATCCATCCATCCATCCATCCATCCATCCATCCATCCATCCATCCATCCATCTGTCCATTCTGTCTGTCCTGTCTGTCTATCCATTCTAGCATTTTCTCTCTATCCTTCTGCCTGTCTATCCATTCTGTCTATCTGTCTATCCGTCATTATATCTGTCTATCTGCAAGTACATTTGATGAACTTTTTCTACTTGTCATGATTCAAAGGATCATGAACAACAAATGATTCTTGAATCAATAATAATTCTGATATAGACTCATGCCTAGGTCAGGTTTTCATTTGTGCATTGTTATATATACAGTATATACAACCAAACTATCTCCCTTCAAATTTTCCACGCATTTACAGTCTCGGTTGTAAGGAATGAGATGCCAAACATGAGACCCTCGGTCTTCCCGAATGTAATTACAGTGTTTGTAATGAGTGTGGTCACATCACCCCTGACGCGCTCATGCTCTGTTATTAGAGAGGAAAATCCAATGAGGTCCCACTCGCCCGTCCCGAGATGTGGGGGGTCACCTCATGGATCCTGTTGTTGTGCTCTCATTTCATAATCAGACCCTCGTAACGCCTCCAAACCCCTGCGAGCGCGGGACCTTCATCAGGACAGTCCCAGAGAGCGGACAGAATTACAGGAACCCAAGCAGGAAAACACGCTTTTTGTCTTTTGATTAGTTTTAATTTGATGGTTTTATAAAGCACAGTCATTTGTACTCTCTCAGCTTCACACTAAAGACACAAATTGCACGTTTAATTCACTTTTTGAGTTGCAATGCATGACATGCAGTGTAGATTCAAGACTTAAGTGTAGTTTTTAGATCAGGTCACTTCAACAAAATGTCCAACCATTACTAGCTTTTAAATAGTGCCATAAAGCCAATATTTTCTCTCTCTCTCAGATTAAAGTCACTCACAGATTGCAGATTATTTTTACTGCACGTGTTTAATTCACTTTTTGTTGAGCTGCAATGCATGAGATATGCACAGATTCAAGATTTCTCATTTTAATATGCTGTTTTTAGACCAGGTCACAAAACGTCCAACCATTACTAGCTCTTAAATAGATGTTTAATTAACAATAATTAACTCCGGTGCTGATGATTAGCTTCTAAACTACTACTGTGTCTTGCTGGGTCACTGTGTAAATATGCCGAAATTAAAATTCAGAGCTTCCCGTTTATTTGCAGTGTTTTTAATGCAAGAAATTGCAATTAAAAAATGAGCAAATGGGAAGGGCTGCACTATAATGAAATATAATTATTTAATAAATGCAAGTGCTGTGTGTTTCAGAGACAGACAAAACAAAAATACTATTGTAACTGAACTGTAAAATGAAATTATTGTCATTAATATTACTATTATTTTATAACTTTCCTTAAATACATTTTTTTTTTTTTTACAGTTAAATATTACAATAATAATATTTATTTTGTTTAATAACATTATGTACTACTTATAATAATTATTATTATTATTTTAAAGTAATATTGACATTACCTTTTTGGTCAAATTGTGCAAACTTATAAAAAATACAGCAAACTTGGAGCTTTTTTTTATTTTTTATTTTTTTATTGCACAAATAATTTTTCAAAATATTTTTTTATATGCAGTGTGTGTTTCACAGACAGTCAAAACTACAAATACTGTATTTTGAAAGATTCCACATTTGTCATCTTTTGCTGATTTTCACGCCAACAAAAAGTCCAACCATTACTAGCTTTGAAATAGTGCACTAAAGCAAGTAAAAGCGAAGCTAAAGACTAGTTAGTTTAGTAGTAACACACTCTGAGGTTTATCACAGCGGCTGCACGCTTCGTCTTCAGCTCGACACACGAGAGTGTAAAAGCTAATTACAGTGTGTCCCAAACCAGGCCACGACGAAACAGGGTCAACGGGCTCGTCTCTCATTAATCGACGCGTTCTGCCTTAAGCAATGCTAACTGTCAGCACTGGAGTTAATTATTCAATTAAACAGCTTCAATTAACAGCTCGCCTGTGTCGTTCACGATGCTCCAGACAGACATCAGAGATCTGTAATACCTTTTATTTTTCTGTCTTTGCTTCTCTGGGGAGAAATTTTAATCTAATTTTCTTTTTTTTTAAATGGACCCGCACACCTGAAGATCAAACCAGGGGTGAACGCAGTTCAATGAGCGTTTAATTGATTTTAGTCTGGAAATTCTTGCTTTTTTTTTGCATGATTGTCGCACAAATAAGAGTAAAGGATTTCCAATTTTATTCAAAGAGCACCATTAAAAACAATGTACGTTTTTCAGAAAGCACATTTTGTCAGTAAACAATGTTTTATTTGTGTATTTCATCAATACGAGAATGACCTGTCGGCTTTTTTCAACCTTTATCAACACTTATATGCATGCAGACTAAATTATTCATACTTTTACATACATTTTGGGCTGTTTCTCACTGTTTACGGCATTGCGCTGGCATTCATGTGTGCTCAGTTCATAAATGCACTCATGTGTATTACACGAACAACCGCACAAAGATGTTGAATTTGAGCAGAAAGTCATAAAGGTCAAAAGGCCGTTTAGTAGAGAGCTTCTAAACCATGTTTGAGATGTGTTTATGAGCAGTCCAGAAAGACTTAGATCAACTTTGCACTTCACTTAGAGGGATTAGAGCTCAAGGAACATGTGTGTTTGTGCGAAGCTGAATTTGACAAGTATATACTCAAGTATTTAACCTTTGGCTTCTGTTTGCACCATGCAAACATTGATTTTACAGCCCTCGGCCAGATCTAAACATGATGAAGTGCCACAAAACGCCTCAGCAAATATTAAACCAATACAAAGAAAGGAAATCGAAGGAGATTCTTGAGAGAGGCAGACGCAGAACACACAGTAAACGTGGGGCCCTCCTGCAAAGTGTGCTGATTACCCACAATCCCCTGCTTAGAGCAAGACTGACTGCACCCGACAGATGTTTCTCATTCAGAGCTTCACATGCCAGAGAAAAACCTTCTTCTGTGAGATTATGGGAGCGACATGAGACCGAAAGAAGATGCACTTTATAAAATAAACCCAAGTTCTGAAAGGGATTTGAATTTGCCCGCACATTTCAGTGCAGATGTTCTGAGTTTGCATCTCATAGAAAAAGTGCAGTTCGAGGATTAGCGCTCAGATTGAGGAGATTCTTCCCTGGGATATTTGCATCTCTTTCAGTCACGAGAAAGCAGTTTGGTCTGGCGCTTTGTGTGTTTAAATGTCCTTGTATTCTGTAGCTCCACCCACAGCAATCTCTCATTGGTCCAAAATTATTTTGTGCACCATTTTCACTTTTAGCGTGGACAGAAATATTACTATTAAACTTTTTTGTCTTGTTGAGACACTGTGTAATCTGCAAATTAAGCTATTTCTCATATTTACAGTGTTTTTATGCAAGAAAATAACAGTAAGCCAATTACAATAATTGTGTTTATTCTGATAATGATAATGTAATCAAAACACAATCGAAACTGCGATATGGCTGCGATTTAATTAAATAAATAAATGCGCTGCATGTTTCAGAGACAGCCAAAAATATTAGTATTGTAATTTTAAAGTTGTGCTGTAAAATACAATTATTATTATGTTTTTTTTTAATACACAATTGTTTGTTTTACAGTGAAATATAACAATAATAATATTTATAATTTTGTTTAATATTTTATTTATATTTAATATAATTATTTATAATTATAATATTTCAATAATAATAATTACTAAAATATTTAAAACAATATATATATATATATATATACACTAGTAATCATAATTCTTATCAGAAAATGATTATTAGTTTAAAAAAATACTATTTTTAGCTATATAAATTAATAACCAATAGTATTAAAAATAATTAATAAACTGTTTCGGAACATCATAAGATCATCTTGGAGCATCAAACAAACAAGTTACAAGCTACTCAAAGCCATTTACATTGGACAGTCAACTAACGAATGGTCAACTAATGTTCCAAAGCACAATTAGCATCTTAAGATGGCTTTTCCAACAGGCATGTACACCAGCTATCAGTCACTCAGTGCTGTCCTCCTGTGTCTGAACACACTGTCCAGTGATAGCAGAGACCCGTCCCGCGTCTGGCCAGCGTCCCGTCCCGCGGTGTCCTGTCCGCTCCGGCGCTTCTGAGTGCTGATCGTCCACATGCTCTATTTTAGTTCTTCTCACTATTGTGATCCTCAAGAGCCAGAGACGAGCGCCGGGGAGCGTGAACAGGAGCTATTCTGTGCTTGTACAGCCATCCATCAGAGACACAACGATGCTCGTCTTGACCTCGCGCTGTTACATGACACCAAACATCCGGCTTTAAAGCAACATGAATAAAACTTTTATTATATTCCAGATGGTGATCGACTAATATGGATTTTTTTTTATGCCGATATCTCAAAAAAGGAAGGTGGGCGATTTAAAGCTGATATATGTGATATCACACTTTTTAATTAAAAGATTTGCATGCTTCAATGTATATTTTTTACATGTTTACTAAATTAGAAATAATTAATTCGAAAATATATCACAAAAAAATATGAACAAAATATGTACAAAAAATTATTTGAACGTGATAAATAAATCTGTAAATGTATACTTTTGACAGAAACTGTTTGATTATATTATTATATTATATAATATAAGACCTAACTGCTGGATTTGCCAAAGTTTGCAAGGTTCATATAATTAAATGTTTCTACAAATAATATAGATGCATATTTGCTGAATGGTGACGGTATATGAGAATATATTATAGCGTTCGCTTTCTTTCTATAAGAGTTTTATCTCATTTTGTCTATTTTTTAGACATAACTGTTAAACAAAGACCGTAAACTAATGAAGACGGGAAAATTACATTAACGATGTCAAAATAAAAGTCCTGGTGATGTCAAAACAAAAGTCCGACACTTCACAGCAAAAATATTTTAAAAAAGCCAAATATCAGCCGATATATCAGCCTTGGCAGTCCACTAATTACGCAAGTCAAAGGTGTTTCATGTTGACTTTAAAGCAGCTTAAACCGCGCACTAGTTAAGAGTCTAGTTACCCGTGACCCCACAAAAACACAATGGATGGATTCAGGTGCAATCGTGCTGTTTTTCTAAATGAGCCTGGTTTAATTTACAGATGTGCACTAGAGTAATTCCTGGCTTCAGCTGCAGCGCTGGGCCAGCTGTTATCCCGTCGCCCCCTTGGAGCGGTTCTGCAGGGCTAATATGAATGTAAGAAACCCTGAGCGCTGACGGCGCCCGCAGAAACGCCACTTTAATGCATCGCATTTTAATTATCGCCCTTATTCATTCGCCATCAGCGCCTCTGCTCTCTCTGTCTCTCCGACAGGGCTCTTTTTATCATAGCACTAGTCTTAAAGATAATAAACTTCAGCTTTAAGGTAATTACTTAATCTGGACAAACCTGTGTGTTAAGCAGCACTATTACGAGCAGAGGTGATAAATCAGGGGCTTGAGGTGGCGGGCCGATCACGACGTGCAGTAATCAGTCTTAGAGACTCTTGCGGTCTTAAGTACCTAGATTACACAAACAGCATGCTAACAACACACGTCTCACTCTCTGTTTGTCCTTCTGTTTTACCTCCAGCACGCTGGGCTTACTGGAGACTTAAGTTAACAGGATTTAGAAGTGATGCACTTCCTCGGCCTGTTGGAAAAAAATGCTTAAATTAGCCTAAGAAGGTTTGCTGGTTATGTGGTTTAGCTGATCGGGTGTGCAAAACCATCAAAACAGACCAGCCTGGGGTGCGTCTCCCAAAGCCAACTATGGTTGCAAGTTCTGTCGTTACCAATAGAGTTCAATGGAACTTGCGAGCATAGTTGGCTATAACGATGCTTTTGGGAAACGCACCCCTGATGAGTTGAAACCATCTTAGGCTGTTTTTTTTTTTTAATGGTTAACTCTCCGCTTATGTTTCATTTCCATAAATAACTAATTGCACACAATATAATGCTCCTAAAACTGCAAGACGTCAGGGTTGTGCATCGTTTAGAAATGAATTAAGAATCCTTATAACACTCCAGTTCAGTTTCTGAATTTGAGTTGAGGTTATAAACGGGATGCAAGTAGGAAGTAGAATTAAAATTAATTGTAATTCAACTGTAATTTTTAACTAGACATTTGCATGTTGGTTTTACAAAGCCTTGTTTGAACATTTGAAGAAGAAAAAAAACAAGTTTAGAAATCTTTAAAGTGTGAAGGTTTATAGGCCAGATAGATATTGGATGGATGGATGGATGGATGGATGGATTGGATGGATGGATGGATGGATGTATGGATGGATGGATGGATGGATGGATGGATTGGATGGATGGATGGATGGATGGATTGGATGGATGGATGGATGGATTGGATGGATGGATGGATGGATGGATTGGATGGATGGATGGATGGATGGATGGATTGGATGGATGGATTGGATGGATGGATGGATGGATGGATGGATTGGATGGATGGATGGATGGATGGATGGATGGATAGATAGATAGATAGATAGATAGATAGATAGATAGATAGATAGATTCTTCTTCCTGACATTCTAATTCAACTTCCTGTGCTTTGTTGCTAATTAATTCAAACTCACACTCATGACTTAAAAGGAACGTTATTCTTCAAATTTTTGCACGACCCAGTGTTAGCAGGTCAAATCCCAGAATGCACTGCAGCGCTGCGTCTGCTGGTGTGTAGTGGATGGCATGGTGATGTTTGGTTAGGCCTGAGGCCAGCTTATTCTACAGGAATTTCCTGTCTAATTTCCCCTCCTGATTCTATGAGTAATGCCCAAAGCTTTTTAATTGCGCTCTAAGACCCCGGCCACTCAAAGGGCCATTATTGTTGCTGAGTACTTCCTGTAAAACGAAACCATTTACCCCCTTTAGATCCTGGGATTAGGGTACAACAAAGACGAGAGGGGTTGTGTTTGTTTGGCCCGAATATTCAAAGATGAATGACATCAGAAAGAGGCGTTTAGAGTTAAGAGGGACAACGTTTATCTGATCAAGACCCTCCTGCGCTCTTGCCTAAGATGGTTTAGTTGTGCTCAAAAACCTGACCAGTGGAAACCGACTTGGACCAGCAAGCCACCGTAGGCTAGTTTAAGCTATTTTTCTTTTCAGAAGGGTTAACTCTCTGTTTATGTTTTATTTTCATATATATAACTAATTGCATGCGAACAAATGCTCCTAAAGTTTAGGATATCAGAGTTGTGTGCCATTCAGAACCGAATTGAGAATATTCACAGCTGTTTGACATCAGAAAGAGTTAAGATTGATGACTTTTTTCCTTATTGGCATTGATGGTTCTATAAAGAGCCGTTAACATCCATGTAACCATTGCACAGATAGTGGAAAAATGGTTGTTTAGAAACCAAAAATGGTGCTTTTAACCCCCTTTTTGGAACTTTAATTTTCAAGAGTATAGAAATGCTCCGCGTTTGAACGCCAAGCATCGGCCAGGTGAAGAAGTGCACGAGAGAGTCGTCATGCGCGCAGCCCGACACTGAAAAAGTGCGGCACCCCGCTGTGCCGTTCCCCCAGATGTGAAAACAAATGTTATCACCTAAAAACTAATAGATGCGAAGGTCTTGGCGGAAACTCCACTGCGCGCCACAGCCCTGGGGGATAGAGCTCAGTGAGGCTGGTAAACGTGCCTCTTGAACTCTCCAGAGCGATCCTCTTTTGTTCTTCCCGTTGCGGAGGAACAATGGAGCTGTCGGCATGATCGACTAATCCTGCCCGCTCCTCCGGTGACGGGGGCCTGGACGAGAGCGGGTCACAAACGGGGTGGGTGTTTGTGCTGACATGAAAAATGCGACGGCTGGAAATAACAGTGGTAATGTGGATAATTGAGGGCGGGCACAGATGAATGAGGCTGCGGGGTAACGTGTCGTTAATGACAGGGACCGGGGCGGGTTCACGTTCGCCGCCGTCTTATTTTGGTCAGGAGTGTTTACGCCACTGCAAACGTTCTGCAGTGTTTGGGTTTAAGTTGTGTATTTTTCATGCTTCCAATTACCCTAGTTTGGGTTTTATTTTTGCATCAGGCAACATCGTGATTAAAGTCGTCTTAACCGGACCCGCGTGATTAGGATTCATGCGGTGGTCCATGAGAATCCCAGCAGCGGCTCCGTCATGTTCTGCTGACCCACTTCACTCTTTCTCTTTGTCCTCGACCTCTCTTCCCATCCAGTAATTCACCCGCTGCATTAGTAATGGGGCATTAACTGCGACCGGGCGATGAATGTGGACGCTAGCGTGTCTCTCACACCCAGCATGATTATACTCTTTACAGGCCTTCTACAGGCAAGATCTCAGTCAAGTTTCCTTTTCTCACTAGTTAAAGGTCAGAATTGCATGTCAAACCCAGTGTTTAGATGCTCCAGAACTCTGTTGTTTTTTCAACAGCTGTGTGGCATTACGGTTGCACATGTCAGGTGTGTTTTTATGGTGTTTTTCATCAATTAAAGGGAACCTGAGGCATTTTCCATGACAAATACCTACTATAAAGACAGCACATGACTTCAGCTAGTCACGCATTGCTGCTTTGTGCTAAATTATTTTAAAAAAACAGGCCAAAACTGTAGACATAAGTAAAGATTGCTTATAGTCATGTCAGATGTACAGAATTTAAGTGCGTTATAAGCGTTTCAATGTCTCCTGTGGTAAATGTGTGACTCTGCAGACAAACTTTAAGATCAGAACAAAACATGCTGAGTTTACTCAAACTAATCTTGAAGGCAAGTTAAAGGGGAAGATCACCTAAAAAGTAAAGCAATGATGTTCATTAATCACTTTCATGTGGTTCTTCCTTCTTCGTTCTTTCTTCTGTAGAACACAAAATTAGATGTTTAGCAGAATGTCACGCTGCTTTTCCATACAACAAAGGCTGGGGCTAAAAAGGACCAAAAAACACCTTAAAAAGAGCTTTCTGAAGTCATGTGGTAAAAAGTCATCTGAAATAATTAACTAAGTGCAATGTAGTGTTGTCAGAAATATCGAACTTCCGCTTGATATCGATACTGAAATATCCGAAACGCTTCCAATACTCATTTTCCTCAGAATAGATACCAGCTGCTCTTTCTCTCTCTCTCGTCTCTCCGACAGCGAGTGACACACAAACCCGCCTCTCCTCACTCACTCCTTTCATTTGCTCCGGATGAGTATTATTGGTGAAATGATGAATATTATTTTTTTCGCTGTGCGCTCATAAAGCCGCCTCTCAGTACTAAATTGAGTTATTTTCGCTGCTTATTGCGCTTAAACAGTCAAATACACAAAATAAAATGCATCAAAATGCAGGTCTTGGCGAGTATTCACATAAACACAGTTTGTTATGTTTTACGTGAACGCAAACAGTTGAGAAAGAAAACGCATGTGTAACAGTATAACGGATCCGTGTGCGTCAGGTCTTAAAGTGACAGCAGCCTAATATACCTACTGCCAAATTATGAGATAATATAAAAAATATCTATATGGCAGTTTTCCCCATGGTATCGATGCCAAAAGTGGGCAGTGAAAGTGTGGCTAGTAACTTTGGAAATTCACTAGCCACAGTGGCTGGTGAGTAAAAAAAGTTAATGTCAAGCCCTGGTTGTGTGCGCGAGGAAAATAAATAAAAAATTTCCACCACAATTCTGCTAAATGTTTCCTTTTATGTTCCACAGAGAAAGAAAAGTCATTAAGGTTTGGAACACATGAAGGTGATTAAATGATTTCACTTTTAGTTTTTGGGTGTACTATCCTTTTAAGTTTTACATTATGTAAATATGAAGAGAGAGAGAGACAGGAAAGGCAGCAGGTCATTTACTGTCCTTTGGGACGGTCTTGTCTGCCATTCTGAAGGGGAACACTGTGACAAAGAAGCAGAGAGAGAGAGAGAGAGACTGCTGACTCACACTGGTTCTGTTGAGTGTATGAATCCTCTGGAGGAGCTGCTGAGAACCCCAGGTGTAGATAATGACCCGTGACCCCTGACCTCCCCGGGTCACCCCTCACCCTCCCACTGCTACCGCCCTAAAGAATGTTAATACAGTCCAGAGATCAGCTGATTCACTGACCCTCCTCTCATTCCTGCCAAGTCAAGCATTAATAGTACCAGTGTTCATAGTTTATGCATATAGAAACTCGTTTGTTTTTATATCAGTTTTTTTTTTTTTTCACTGGGCATGAAAAGATTGAAGGATCTCCAGGAGTGAAAGACTTTTCATTCATGCATTCATTCACATTTATTTGTATAGCGCTTTTCACAATACATATTGTTTCAAAGCAGCTTTACAGAAAATGCATGTTTTTACATTACAATTTAGAGTAATCTGTAATCAGAGGTGTTCTAAGATAATACAAATCATATAGTTAACTAACATCATGTATTCATTTAGCCAGAAACAATGAGCTCAATAAAGACTAATTAGAAAGAAAAGCTAGTTAAGACTTTAACATCGCAACCAGCTCCTCTCATATGGCACTATAAAGTTAGTGCGGCTGCACCCAAACATCAACTGTGGTTTCCCGTTATCATAACTGCTAATGAAGCCCTGTTGACCTTTAACGGGATGTCCCGAGCCAACGGAGGCTTTATTACAGGAAAGTGCTGATTCTGATTCTCTTTGGGCTCAAATAAAACGATCCAGCCAAAGGAGTTATGATGAAAAGAAACGCCAGCCAACGGCAGACTGTAAAACGCTGAGGCAACAAGCAACAGCTTTTAGTCTCTCATTAGTCAGTGTGTTTGATTTCAAAGGCCGAACCTCCTCTGATTTCACGTCACCCTGGCACCTTCGTTTTGAGCTGGTGTCGGGGCCAGTAAAGCGTAGGGAACGCGGTTCAGGAGGGAGATGATCCGGTTGGCATGAGGCAGCGAAGCCGAGGCCGAGGAATGTTCTCCCAGTGCTGTCAGCCCCAGTTTGCATCCCGGATGGGTTTTCTCTTCATAACGTCCATCATCTGTGTGAGTTCAAAGAGCGTCTAGCTGCAGGTCTTTGTCAAAAGCCCAGTTGGATATCTTTTATGTTGGGGATGTAGGATTTCTTAGGATACTTTGATTATTTATTTATTCCTCTACTCTTGTGTAATAGTGCCAATATTTTACACGAAACTGCTCAGCACGCTCTGAAATTCATGTTACTTTATTGTAGCGCTGGTGCCTTTGAAATTTCTTTTTTGGAAGTCTGGCTTTTTCTCAACTCTCTCTCTCTCTCTCTCTCTCTCTCTCTCTTTCTCCTTCTCTTTTTCAGGCCCTCATCACATCTTCCCAACTTTCCATTCTCCGATCCCCATCGACGTGCGTCACCATGAGGGGAGATACCACTACGAACCCCACGCGCTCCACGCTTTGCACGGGTAAGCCTGCAGCCCTGTCCGTTTCTGGCTCTGGTTCTCAGTGTTTGTGAATATAAATAACCCCTGCGCTCGCAAATAAAGCCTCTGCTTTGTTTATCCCTGCGGTCAGAAAGCACACAGACATGCAACATTCAAATGCGGTGTAATCTCAGACACAGGTGATCCCAAACCAATGTGTTTGATGCTGAAAGCATTCATAAAAAGCATGTGTGTTTATGACTGAAATGGACATTGTGAAGCACACATTATTTGGAGATTCAAAACAAAAACTGAGCTACGTCATTCAGTTCTTGATTTAGTCGTTTAGAAAACACTTAAACCCTCGCCTTGTTTCCGTGCCAGATAAAAAACACTCAAGGCCGGGTAAATCTCACATCCAGGAATCAGATTAGTGCAATTCATGGGATCAAACATCTGGAAAGGAGAATATAAACTTAGTCTCATTTCTGTCATGACAACTCTCGGAGTGATTGGCATGATAATGGGTATGGACAATGTTGTATGTTTGGTCTTGGCGGAATAGATCTGTTACGCTGCTGCTAGTGTAGGTTATTGCTGCTGCTGTGGCAGAGCAAGTACGGGACTTACTACTGCCCATACATACACGACACGCGACTGTGAGCAAGTAAGACATGCTGCTGCTGTACAATATAGCGTACATGAATTACCCATAGCAGATCTGGTGGAGCTGGGGAAGGTGGAGGGTTTCTGAAGCGCGCTGCACTGCTGAGGCAAATGCTACCCAAGTATTTGAAGGTTGAGCAGCGAGCTCATTGGCTACTGATACGGCAGGAACCAATCAGCTGCGCCCTATAGATAACGATGTGATAATGAACAGGTGAGCTAAAGGACCTATTAGCCTGCACCATCTAGAGTTTCATGCCAGAACTTTGTATTTATTTATTTAATTTAACTTTTTACCTTTAAGGCTTGAGTAGATGTTTGCCTACACTGGATGTGAGTCGCGTCAAAAGCAAATAGAAGCCAATTACAATCAATGACGCTGTCTACACTGATACAGTATACAGATGTGTGTTCAGATTATAATGACTGACGCTGATACACTGATACAGTATACAGATGTGTGTTCAGATTATAATGACTGACGCTGATACACTGATACAGTATACAGATGTGTGTTCAGATTATAATGACTGACGCTGTCTACACTGATACAGTATACAGATGTGTGTTCAGATTATAATGACTGACGCTGATACACTGATACAGTATACAGATGTGTGTTCAGATTATAATGACTGACGCTGTCTACACTGATACAGTATACAGATGTGTGTTCAGATTATAATGACTGACGCTGATACACTGATAAAGTATACAGATGTGTGTTCAGATTATAATGACTGACGCTGTCTACACTGATACAGTATACAGATGTGTGTTCAGATTATAATGACTGACGCTGATACACTGATACAGTATACAGATGTGTGTTCAGATTATAATGACTGATGCTGATACACTGATACAGTATACAGATGTGTGTTCAGATTATAATGACTGACGCTGATACACTGACTGACGCTGATACACTGATACAGTATACAGATGTGTGTTCAGATTATAATGACTGACGCTGTCTACACTGATACAGTATACAGATGTGTGTTCAGATTATAATGACTGACGCTGTCTACACTGATACAGTATACAGATGTGTGTTCAGATTATAATGACTGACGCTGATACACTGATACAGTATACAGATGTGTGTTCAGATTATAATGACTGACGCTGTCTACACTGATACAGTATACAGATGTGTGTTCAGATTATAATGACTGACGCTGATACACTGATACAGTATACAGATGTGTGTTCAGATTATAATGACTGATGCTGATACACTGATACAGTATACAGATGTGTGTTCAGATTATAATGACTGACGCTGATACACTGACTGACGCTGATACACTGATACAGTATACAGATGTGTGTTCAGATTATAATGACTGACGCTGATACACTGATACAGTATACAGATGTGTGTTCAGATTATAATGACTGACGCTGATACACTGATACAGTATACAGATGTGTGTTCAGATTATAATGACTGACGCTGATACACTGATACAGTATACAGATGTGTGTTCAGATTATAATGACTGACGCTGATACACTGATACAGTATACAGATGTGTGTTCAGATTATAATGACTGACGCTGTCTACACTGATACAGTATACAGATGTGTGTTCAGATTATAATGACTGACGCTGATACACTGATACAGTATACAGATGTGTGTTCAGATTATAATGACTGACGCTGATACACTGATACAGTATATAGATGTGTGTTCAGATTATAATGACTGACGCTGATACACTGATACAGTATACAGATGTGTGTTCAGATTATAATGGCTGACGCTGTCTACACTGATACAGTATACAGATGTGTGTTCAGATTATAATGACTGACGCTGATACACTGATACAGTATACAGATGTGTGTTCAGATTATAATGACTGACGCTGATACACTGATACAGTATACAGATGTGTGTTCAGATTATAATGACTGAATCTGATACACTGATACAGTATACAGATGTGTGTTCAGATTATAATGACTGATGCTGTCTACACTGATACAGATGTGTGTTCAGATTATAATGACTGATGCTGATACACTGATACAGTATACAGATGTGTGTTCAGATTATAATGACTGACGCTGATACACTGATACAGTATACAGATGTGTGTTCAGATTATAATGACTGACGCTGTCTACACTGATACAGTATACAGATGTGTGTTCAGATTATAATGACTGACGCTGATACACTGATACAGTATACAGATGTGTGTTTAGATTATAATGACTGACGCTGTCTACACTGATACAGTATACAGATGTGTGTTCAGATTATAATGACTGACGCTGATACACTGATACAGTATACAGATGTGTGTTTAGATTATAATGACTGACGCTGTCTACACTGATACAGTATACAGATGTGTGTTCAGATTATAATGACTGACGCTGATACACTGATACAGTATACAGATGTGTGTTCAGATTATAATGACTGACGCTGATACACTGATACAGTATACAGATGTGTGTTCAGATTATAATGACTGACGCTGTCTACACTGATACAGTATACAGATGTGTGTTCAGATTATAATGACTGACGCTGATACACTGATACAGTATACAGATGTGTGTTCAGATTATAATGACTGACGCTGTCTACACTGATACAGTATACAGATGTGTGTTCAGATTATAATGACTGACGCTGATACACTGATACAGTATACAGATGTGTGTTCAGATTATAATGACTGATGCTGATACACTGATACAGTATACAGATGTGTGTTCAGATTATAATGACTGACGCTGATACACTGACTGACGCTGATACACTGATACAGTATACAGATGTGTGTTCAGATTATAATGACTGACGCTGTCTACACTGATACAGTATACAGATGTGTGTTCAGATTATAATGACTGACGCTGTCTACACTGATACAGTATACAGATGTGTGTTCAGATTATAATGACTGACGCTGATACACTGATACAGTATACAGATGTGTGTTCAGATTATAATGACTGACGCTGTCTACACTGATACAGTATACAGATGTGTGTTCAGATTATAATGACTGACGCTGATACACTGATACAGTATACAGATGTGTGTTCAGATTATAATGACTGATGCTGATACACTGATACAGTATACAGATGTGTGTTCAGATTATAATGACTGACGCTGATACACTGACTGACGCTGATACACTGATACAGTATACAGATGTGTGTTCAGATTATAATGACTGACGCTGATACACTGATACAGTATACAGATGTGTGTTCAGATTATAATGACTGACGCTGATACACTGATACAGTATACAGATGTGTGTTCAGATTATAATGACTGACGCTGATACACTGATACAGTATACAGATGTGTGTTCAGATTATAATGACTGACGCTGATACACTGATACAGTATACAGATGTGTGTTCAGATTATAATGACTGACGCTGTCTACACTGATACAGTATACAGATGTGTGTTCAGATTATAATGACTGACGCTGATACACTGATACAGTATACAGATGTGTGTTCAGATTATAATGACTGACGCTGATACACTGATACAGTATATAGATGTGTGTTCAGATTATAATGACTGACGCTGATACACTGATACAGTATACAGATGTGTGTTCAGATTATAATGGCTGACGCTGTCTACACTGATACAGTATACAGATGTGTGTTCAGATTATAATGACTGACGCTGATACACTGATACAGTATACAGATGTGTGTTCAGATTATAATGACTGACGCTGATACACTGATACAGTATACAGATGTGTGTTCAGATTATAATGACTGAATCTGATACACTGATACAGTATACAGATGTGTGTTCAGATTATAATGACTGATGCTGTCTACACTGATACAGATGTGTGTTCAGATTATAATGACTGATGCTGATACACTGATACAGTATACAGATGTGTGTTCAGATTATAATGACTGACGCTGATACACTGATACAGTATACAGATGTGTGTTCAGATTATAATGACTGACGCTGTCTACACTGATACAGTATACAGATGTGTGTTCAGATTATAATGACTGACGCTGATACACTGATACAGTATACAGATGTGTGTTTAGATTATAATGACTGACGCTGTCTACACTGATACAGTATACAGATGTGTGTTCAGATTATAATGACTGACGCTGATACACTGATACAGTATACAGATGTGTGTTTAGATTATAATGACTGACGCTGTCTACACTGATACAGTATACAGATGTGTGTTCAGATTATAATGACTGACGCTGTCTACACTGATACAGTATACAGATGTGTGTTCAGATTATAATGACTGAAGCTGTCTACACTGATACAGTATACAGATGTGTGTTCAGATTATAATGACTGACGCTGATACACTGATACAGTATACAGATGTGTGTTCAGATTATAATGACTGATGCTGATACACTGATACAGTATACAGATGTGTGTTCAGATTATAATGACTGATGCTGTCTACACTGATACAGATGTGTGTTCAGATTATAATGACTGACGCTGATACACTGATACAGTATACAAATGTGTGTTCAGATTATAATGACTGATGCTGTCTACACTGATACAGTATACAGATGTGTGTTCAGATTATAATGACTGACGCTGATACACTGATAGAGTATACAGATGTGTGTTCAGATTATAATGACTGACGCTGATACACTGATACAGTATACAGATGTGTGTTCAGATTATAATGACTGATGCTGATACACTGATACAGTATACAGATGTGTGTTCAGATTATAATGACTGATGCTGATACACTGATACAGTATACAGATGTGTGTTCAGATTATAATGACTGATGCTGTCTACACTGATACAGTATACAGATGTGTGTTCAGATTATAATGACTGACGCTGATACACTGATCCAGTATACAGATGTGTGTTCAGATTATAATGACTGATGCTGATACACTGATACAGTATACAGATGTGTGTTCAGATTATAATGACTGACGCTGTCTACACTGATACAGTATACAGATGTGTGTTCAGATTATAATGACTGACGCTGTCTACACTGATACAGTATACAGATGTGTGTTCAGATTATAATGACTGACGCTACACTGATACAGTATACAGATGTGTGTTCAGATTATAATGACTGACGCTGATACACTGATACAGTATACAGATGTGTGTTCAGATTATAATGACTGATGCTGTCTACACTGATACAGTATACAGATGTGTGTTTAGATTATAATGACTGATGCTGATACACTGATACAGTATACAGATGTGTGTTCAGATTATAATGACTGATGCTGATACACTGATACAGTATACAGATGTGTGTTCAGATTATAATGACTGACGCTGTCTACACTGATACAGTATACAGATGTGTGTTCAGATTATAATGACTGATGCTGATACACTGATACAGTATATAGATGTGTGTTCAGATTATAATGACTGACGCTGATACACTGATACAGTATACAGATGTGTGTTCAGATTATAATGACTGACGCTGTCTACACTGATACAGTATACAGATGTGTGTTCAGATTATAATGACTGACGCTGTCTACACTGATACAGTATACAGATGTGTGTTCAGATTTTAATGACTGATGCTGATACACTGATACAGTATACAGATGTGTGTTCAGATTATAATGACTGACGCTGTCTACACTGATACAGTATACAGATGTGTGTTCAGATTATAATGACTGACGCTGATACACTGATACAGCATACAGATGTGCGTTCAGATTATAATGACTGACGCTGATACACTGATACAGTATACAGATGTGTGTTCAGATTATAATGACTGACGCTGATACACTGATACAGTATACAGATGTGTGTTTAGATTATAATGACTGACGCTGATACACTGATACAGTATACAGATGTGTGTTCAGATTTCAGATTATAATGACTGACGCTGATACAGTATACAGATGTGCGTTCAGATTATAATGACTGATGCTGTCTACACTGATACAGTATACAGATGTGTGTTCAGATTATAATGACTGACGCTGATACACTGATACAGTATACAGATGTGTGTTCAGATTATAATGACTGACGCTGATACACTGATACAGTATACAGATGTGTGTTTAGATTATAATGACTGACGCTGATACACTGATACAGTATACAGATGTGTGTTCAGATTATAATGACTGACGCTGTCTACACAGATACAGTATACAGATGTGTGTTCAGATTATTATGAGTGACGCTGATACACTGATACAGTATACAGATGTGTGTTCAGATTATAATGACTGACGCTGTCTACACTGATACAGTATACAGATGTGTGTTCAGATTATAATGACTGACGCTGTCTACACTGATACAGTATACAGATGTGCGTTCAGATTATAATGACTGACGCTGTCTACACTGATACAGTATACAGATGTGTGTTCAGATTATGACTGACGCTGATACACTGATACAGTATACAGATGTGTGTTCAGATTATAATGACTGATGCTGTCTACACTGATACAGTCTACAGATGTGTGTTCAGATTATAATGACTGATGCTGTCTACACTGATACAGTATACAGATGTGTGTTCAGATTATGACTGACGCTGATACACTGATACAGTATACAGATGTGTGTTCAGATTATAATGACTGATGCTGTCTACACTGATACAGTATACAGATGTGTGTTCAGATTATAATGACTGACGCTGATACACTGATACAGTATACAGATGTGTGTTCAGATTATAATGACTGACGCTGTCTACACTGATACAGTATACAGATGTGTGTTCAGATTATAATGACTGACGCTGTCTACACTGATACAGTATACAGATGTGTGTTCAGATTATGACTGACGCTGATACACTGATACAGTATACAGATGTGTGTTCAGATTATAATGACTGACGCTGATACACTGATACAGTATACAGATGTGTGTTCAGATTATAATGACTGACGCTGATACACTGATACAGTATACAGATGTGTGTTCAGATTATAATGACTGACGCTGTCTACACTGATACAGTATACAGATGTGTGTTCGGATTATAATGACTGACGCTGTCTACACTGATACAGTATACAGATGTGTGTTCAGATTATAATGACTGACTCTGATACACTGATACAGTATACAGATGTGTGTTCAGATTATAATGACTGACGCTGATACACTGATACAGTATACAGATGTGTGTTCAGATTATAATGACTGACACTGTCTACACTGATACAGTATACAGATGTGTGTTCAGATTATAATGACTGACGCTGTCTACACAGATACAGTATTCATATGCCACAGATACAGACTTCATAAGGATCCGAGCATTGGAAACATGGATGGTTTATTTTAATGGCGTCCCGGATCACTTTAGAGGATTATATGTTTGTTCAGAGCATTTTAATTTGTAAACGAGGCAAGTGTAATATGCCAGGCCATCCAAGATGTAGGTGTCGTTTTTCTTCTTCAGTAGAACAATAAAAAAGATTTTTCAGCTGAAATTCTTGATGATTCATAAAATGCAAATCAACAGCTACTGTCTCTTTCAGAGTCAAAAAAACATATACAGGCAAAACAAAAAACTCCTGACGACACATTGAGGTCTTATGAAGCGAAACGATCGGTCTGTACAAGAAGCCAAACATTACCTGTAATCCACAACCTCAGCAAACAGTCCTGAGAGCGTTCACGAGCACAAGCTTACTGTCACATTATGGCGTAAGCGACTTGATTTCTCAGCTTTGTTTTAAGTATCCATTTTGTCACCTTAGATCATTTGATTTTGGGAGAATTTGATTAGAAATTGAGTTCATATTAAGATTTTTAATGCATGTTGTTGACAAACTCTAGAGGAGACGTGAAATTACTGGGGAGAAATGTGAGAATCAGGACACAATAAGTTTTTAGTTTTGATCCAGATCAGATAAATTGATCTTGGAAGAATTTGATAAGAAATATTTGAGCTATTATTGAGATCTCTGACATTTAACCAGTCTTTGGTGCAAAAGGTTAAGCACATTGATTAGGTCTTTGCTGAAACTCTAGAAGAGATACATGTGAGATTACTGGGGAAAAACGTGAAAATCAGGACACTTCATTGGGTTTTCGGTTTTGTTTCGTATAAGTATCAATTTTGCTCAGATATTTCTCCTCAAAGGTCACTATGTGCAATATACTTACTATATCCACTATACCCACTATGTATAGTATTTATATAAGAATGTATAGTATTTCTATATTAATTTTATATAAATATAATTTTCGTATATTTTCAGTATTTACTTTTGATTGTCTTATGTTGATTTGTTATTTGTCCTATCTATAGTGTATGTTACGTCCGCCTGTTGTTGTCCTGCTTGTACGACCCTTACGCTGTTGTCTTATTTATGCTTGTAATTATATTTGGGCTTGGAGAAACACAATTCCGTTCTGCCGTACACTATTGTTGTACGGTTGGATTGACAATAAAGCAACTTGAACATAAACTTGATCTTGGGAGATATTGATGAGAACTTACTGAGTTCTCTGACCTTTGCAGACTTTGGTGTCTTGGAAAAGCTGAGCACATTGTTGAGATCTCGTCTGAAAAGAGACACATCCAAGTATCAAGAGACTTTAGCATTTGGTCTCTTTGCTGTCTTCGAGAAACAGTTGAGATATTCCAGAGATCTTTGATTTATTTCCTAAGGATTTACTTTGGGCTCCCCAAACAGAAATCTTCCGTACTTTATTTCTCCAGCCGTCCAGCCCAGAGGTCTTGTTTTTCCCAGCATGCACTAGTTCAGGTGTGTCGAGCCGCTGCAGTAATGTAGGTTAACCTCTAGACCTTCAGAGCTTCATGCGTCCCACGTGAATTTTCCAATTTTCCAGGCGGCGGTATTGTAGAATCAGAACATAAAGTGGGCCGCGCTAGTTTTTGAAGTTGCACTTTGTTGTTTTTCCTTAAATACAACACCTTGGAGTTTTTTTCTCCCTTCCTCGTCTTTTTTGAAACGGGGTCTTGAGGCTCGAAGGAAGGTTTATCTTAAAAGAGCAGAATAAATCGATAGAATTCTCGAAGTAGCGCTGTTACATTTAAATTCACAGATTTTGATGGTGATACATTCGGTCGGGCCGCTAGCAGCTAGCCTATTCATCACACATAGAGCCGCGTTGGGGGGAGACTAGCTGTCTCAACACTCGCTCGCCTTGATTAATGTGATTTGATCTTGACAGTGGACCCCTAATTCATCAAGACCTTGATCTGGCTGTCTTTTCCTCTGCCTGAGCCAAATTCATCTAATTACAGGGACATTGTGCAGCAAATTAAGCGCGGTGTCGCCCGTGGCAAGCCGAGACACTTTGTTACAGTCGCCGGGCGGCATGTCAAGGGTCTCCGAGCTGATTGTCTAACATGACATCTCCATACAGTTCGTTTTATCATTGTTTGCATATAAAATAATGAGGGTGCTGGTTATTTTGTCAGAGCTGTCAGCGGAGCGGCAGTAGGAAGCTTCCCCTATGGATATCTCGCTTTCGTTCTTCATTTTTTTCCCTCTGTTTGACAAAGCGAGGTGGAGAAAAGCTAGCTTTTTTTCCCAGAGCTGGCTGAAATGACAACGGACGGTGCGATTCATCTGCGTAGCGGACGGGAGCGCCGTGGGAATTCTCCAAGGCGGAGGAACGAACTTCCGAACGATCCTCCCACTTGTCAGCGTCTCTTCCCGTCCAGCCGAGTGTCAGAAAGCTTCCAGCGAGACGACAGGCCTGGAGAAAGACACTTCCACTGCTCCGGTGCCGCTGGAAACATAAACGTTTGTGCTTTGAGGGAAATAGGGAATATTTCACATCTGTTGTTTAGTGTAGATTAACACAGAAAATAATGTCTACTTGTCCTTAGTAGAAAAACGATCAGGAAACCTCTTTAAAGTTATGCACTTACAAAGTTCTGCAGCAGAATAATGAATTCTCATTATTAACTATCTATTAACTATGACTTTTGCCTCAATAAACTCCTAATTAATGCTTATTAATAGTTAGTAAGGTGGTTAAATGTATGTATTATAGGATTAAGGGATATGTAATATGATCATGCAGAATAAGGCATTAATATGTGCTTTAATAAACAGCCAATATCCTAGTAATATGCATGCTAATGAGCAACTAGTTAGTGAGAATTTTTTCCGCTTTTTTCATTTTTGTTTTTTTCATAAGGCACTATTATTGTTACATTTTATCCAATGCAGCAGGAGAATATTTCACATTTTAGTGTAGATTAACACAGGAAATAATGTCTACTTGTCATTAGTAGAAAAACGATCAGGAAACCTGTTTACAGTTATGCACTTACAAAGTTCGTGGACGTGGACAGAATCAAGTCATAAAAATTAAATTTTACTGTATAACGCGGAATGTCACGGAATTTTGGACCAACAAATCAAAAGTAGGGCTTGCTCACTACAACTCACCAAAATAAAAGTTTAAGTAAATGCCTGAAGAAATTAAGACAGGAATATATTACTACTGCACAGTATGTACTCATAATAATAATACAGTTTATTAAATATTATTTGGTCACACTTTAGATTAGGGTCCACTTCTCATTATTAACTATCTATTAACTATGACTTTTGCCTCAATAAACTCCTAATTAATGTTATTAATAGTTAGCAAGGTTATGTATTATAGGATTTAGGGATATGTAATATGATCGTGCAGAATAAGGCATTAATATGTGCTTTAATAAACAGCCAATATCCTAGTAATATGCATGCTAATGAGCAACTATTTAATAGTGAGAACCCTAAACTAAAGTGTTACCCATTATTTTTAAAGGGTCATGATCATAAGGCACTACATTTTTATTAAATTGTTAACTTTTCATGAATTTATTAATTGATTAGACATTATTTTTTATTATTAGAATTTAATTAATAGTTTAATATGGAAAAAAAAATAATTTAGGGAGAAAATTGAAAAATAAACCGGATATCACAGGGTTTTAAATGCTGTAAACTCTGACATTTCTAACTTAATACCCCGTTTTTCCACAAACTGAAGGACGAGTTGAAGCTGTTTTCTGTGATAATCGACTGAAAGCTTGTAAACATGAAGTTTGACTTTAAAGAGCCGCCAAGAAAGAAAGTTGTTTACAAATTCTCAGACTGGTACGAAGAGCACTTCGTTCTGAGGAAGAAGTAGCGGCTGGCTTTCATGAGGTTAGTGTTACTGAACCTTTAAAAGAGAGTCAGACACTTAAACCTGAGCACACCTGTACTATACTCAGATCTGATTATGTCTGATTTG